>NC_057811.1:55793236-55948114 GCF_018294505.1 Triticum aestivum
CTGCGACCGGGACGGCCGGGGTGGCGATGACGGGGACGGGGCGTCGACGAGGGGTGGCGACGGAGGCGGCAACGGGGGGAGGGGGGCGACGGGCAACGGGGCAGAGGAGAAGAAGCAGATGAGAAACTGAATTTTTTGAAGTGTTTTCTTATATAGGATGGGCCTTTAGTACCGGTTGGAGCGACCAACCGGTACTAAAGGTCAATTTTGGCCAGGCCAAGCGGCGGGAAGCGCCCACTTTTAGTACTGGGTGGTGGCTCCAACCGGTACTAAAGACCCTCCCTTTAATACCGGTTTGAGCCACCACCCGGTACTAAAGGTGGTGCGCTGGCGCAGGTGCGGTGTGTCATGTTTAGTCCGACCTCGCTAGCCGAGGGGCGTCCGCACTGGTTTATAAGCCCCAGTGCGGTAGCTCTCTCGAGCTCCTCTCCAAAGCAGGCCTACCGGGCCTAAATGTTCTGTGCTGCCCTGTGGGCCTACTGGACCTTTGCGGGCCTGCATCCTGGCCCAACAACAGGTTGGGTTTCTAGTCGTATGCAGGCCGCTGTGGCGCAGTAGGCGGGCTTTTTTATTTTCTTATTTTTTTGCTTTATTTATTTTTGAGTTGTTTTTTGCTGTATTTAGAGTTTCTTTGTAAATATTTTTGCTTTAGGTACAAAAAATTACAAACTTTCTATTAGTGCCGGTAGTTTACAAATTTGAATAGTTTACATTTTGAATTATTTGAAATTTGTGTGAATCACTAGTTTGTGAATAACTTAACTTTGAAAATAGATTTTTCAGTGATTCTTTTTTCTTATGTTTAATATTAGTGTGTTTTATCATTATATTCAATTTGGTAATGCTTAGGTTATTTAAAAAATGAAATGCCTTTGTAACGGATGAGTTTTCGTCCGAAACCCTGATACCTCGAAAGAGATTGTCCATTTTATACACGAAGTGCATCCAGTTTTTGCGGTAACCCTCTCTACTTTTTTGCACATGCTATGTGGGTGAAATTATGATACCATGCCAACTTTCAACCTTTTCTGAGTTCATTTGAAATGCTTTTCAATTTCAGGGTCATTTAGCTGGAAAAAAATCAGTAAATGCATGAAAGAATTTGTTTGCACATAAAATTTCTTCGTGTTTCAAATGCCAAAACACATAACTACCCTAACTATTACAGAGATTCCCTCCTGGGTGTGAAACACAGAAGAAAGTGATGATAGTGAAGCCGATCACATCCCAGATCTTTGGGTGTGAAACTTTTTCTTCGTGTGTGTCCCTTTGCACCGTAGCCATGGAAAATCTTCATCATTTAACTGGATGCTCGGGTCAATATTCACTGTGAATGGAGCAATTTCACCAAACTTTTCATAATCTTCTGACATGTCTGTCTTGTCATCCACTCCCACGATGTTTCTCTTCCCAGAAAGAACTATGTGGCACTTTGGCTCATCGTATGATGCATTCGCTTCCTTATCTTTTCTTTTTCTCGGCTTGGTAGACATATCCTTCACATAGAAAACCTGTGCCACATCATTATCTAGGACGAATGGTTCGTTTGCATACGCAAGATTGTTGAGATCCACTGTTGTCATTCCATACTGCGAGTCTTCCGTTACCCCGCCTCGTGTCATATTGACCCATTTGCACCGAAACAAAGGGACCTTCAAACCACGTCCATAGTCAAGTTCCCATATCTCCTCTATGTAACCATAATATGTTTCCTTTCCCGTCTTGGTTGTTGCATCAAAGCGGACACCACTATTTTGGTTGGTGCTCTTCTTATCTTGGGCGATCGTGTAAAATGTATTACCATTTATCTCGTACCCTTTGAAAGTCATTATATTCGAAGATGGTAACTAGGACAACGAGTACAGGTCATCTTCAATAGAGGCGTCATGCATGGTACGTGTCTGCAACCAGCCGGCGAAACTCCTGGTTTGTTGACGTGTAATCCAGTCATCAGACCGCTCCGGGTGTTTGGAGCGTAGAAAATTCTTGTGTTCGTCCATATACGGAGCCACCAAGGCGGAATTCTGTAGAACTGTGTAGTGTGCTTCAGTGAGAGAATGTCCGTCCATACATATTTTTTAATTCCCTCCTAGCGTGCCTTTTCCATCCAGTCTGCCCTTATGCCGCGATTCAGGAACACCAATCGGCTTAAGGTCAGGAATAAAGTCAATACAAAACTCAATGACCTCCTCATTTTCATGGCCCTTGGAGATGCTTCCTTCTGGCCTAGCACGGTTATGAACATATTTCTTTAAGACTCCCATGAACCTCTCAAAGGGGAACATATTGTGTAGAAATACAGGACCCAAAACGTTAGTCTCTTCGCATAGGTGAACTAGGACGTGCGTCATGATGTTGAAGAAGGATGGTGGGAACACCAACTCGAAACTGACAAGACATTGCACCAAATCATTCTCTAACCTTGGTATGATTTCTGGATCGATTACCTTCTGAGAGATTGCATTGAGGAATGCACATAGCTTCACAATGGCTAATCGGACGTTATCCGGTAGAAGCCCCCTCAATGCAACCGGAAGCAGTTACGTCATAATCACGTGGCAATCATGAGACTTTAGGTTCTGGAACTTTTTCTCTGCCATGTTTATTATTCCCTTTATATTCGACGAGAAGCCAGACGGTACCTTAATACTGAGCAGGCATTCAAAGAAGATTTCCTTCTCTTCTTTGGTAAGAACGTAGCTGGCATGACCCTGATGTATGCCGTCTTTTCCATGCATACGTTGCTGGTCCTCCCGTGCCTCAGGTGTATCTTTTGTCTTCCCATACACGCCCAAGAAGCCAAGCAGGGTCACGCAAAGATTCTTCGTCATGTGCATCACGTCGATTGCAGAGCGGACCTCTAGGTCTTTCCAATAGGGCAGGTCCCAAAATATAGATTTCTTCTTCCACATGGGTGCGCGTCCGTCAGCGTCATTCGGAACAGGTTGTCCGCCAGGACCCTTTCCAAAGACTACCTTCAAATCCTTGACCATATCATGTACATCAGCACCAGTACGGTGGCGAGGCTTCGTCCGGTGATCCGCCTCACCTTTGAAATGCTTGCCTTTCTTTCTTACGGGATGCCTGCTCGGAAGAAATCGGCGATGTCCCAGGTACACATTCTTCCTACAATTGTCCAAATATATACTGTCGGTATCACCCAAACAGTGCGTGCATGCGCGGTATCCCTTGTTTGTCTGTCCTGAAAGGTTACTGAGAGCAGGCCAATCATTGATGGTCCCGAACAGCAAGGCCTTTAGGTCAAATTCTTCCCCCATCTGCTCATCCCACGCACGTACACCTGTTCCATTCCACAGCTATAAGAGTTCTTCAACTAATGGCCTTAGGTACACATCAATGTCGTTGCCGGGTTGCTTAGGGCCTTGGATGAGCACTGGCATCATAATGAACTTCCGCTTCATGCACAACCAAGGAGGAAGGTTATACAAACATAGAGTCATAGGCCAGGTGCTATGGTTGCTGCTCTGCTCCCCAAAAGGATTAATGCCATCTGCGCTTAGACCAAACCATACGTTCCTTGCGTCATCTGCAAACTCCTTCCCGTACTTTCTCTTGATTTTTCTCCACTGCGACCCGTCAGCGGGTACTCTCAACTTTCCGTCTTTCTTACGGTCTTCTCTGTGCCATTGCATCGCCTTGGCATGCTCTTTGTTTTGGAACAAACGTTTCAACCGTGGTATTATAGGAGCATACCACATCACCTTGGCAGGAATCTTCTTCCTGGGGCGCTCGCCCTCGACATCATCAGGGTCATCGCGCCTGATCTTATAGCGCAATGCACCGCATACCGGGCAAGCGTTCAAATCCTCGTACTCACCGCGGTAGAGGATGCAGTCATTAGGGCATGCATGTATCTTCTGCACCTCTAACCCTAGAGGGCAGATAGCCTTCCTTGCTTCGTACGTACTCTCGGGCAATTCGTTGTCCTTTGGAAGCATATTCTTTATCATTACCAGCAACTTTCCAAATCCCTTGTCAGTTACACCATTATCTGCGTTCCATTGCAGCAATTCCAGTGTGGTGCCCAACTTTTTCTTGTCAGCTTTGCAATTCGGGTACAACAATTTCTTGTGATCCTCTAACATGCGCTGCAACTTCTTCTCCAAATCACTTGCGCAGTTTCTCTTTGCATCGGCAATGGCCCAACCTAGATCATCAGCGGGCTCATCTGATGCCTCTTCTTCAGCTTCTTCCCGCATTGCCGGCTCAGCTTCTTCCCCCATTGTTGTGTCATCGTATTCAGGGAACCCATGGCCAGGATAGCTGTCGTCGTCCTCTTCTTCTTCATTGTCTTCCATCATAACCCCTCTTTCTCCGTGCTTGGTCCAAACATTATAGTGGGGCATGAAACCGGACTTAAACAGGTGGACGTGAATGGTTCTTGACGTAGAGTAATTGTGATCATTCTTACAGACTAAACATGGACAAGGCATAAAACCATCCGCCCGCTTGTTTGCCTCAGCCGCAAGCAGAAAAGTTTGCACGCCATTAATGAACTCGGGAGAGCATCGGTCATCGTACATACATTGTCGGCTCATCTTCATTACACAACACCGAAAAGACCAAATTAATACAAGTTCATACATAAAGTTCATACAAGACTTAAATGCAACAAACAAATAACTCTCTAACTAAAGAATTTAAATGCAACAACAAATGCGATCAAGATCGCAACTAAGGTAACAATTGATCCAACAGCATAATGATACCAAGCCTCACTATCAATGGCATATTTTCTAATCTTTCTAATCTTCAAGCGCATTTTCTCCATCTTGATCTTGTGATCATCGACGACATCGGCAACATGCAACTCCAATTCCATCTTCTCCCCCTCAATTCTTTTCAATTTTTCTTTCAAATACTCGTTTTCTCTTTCAACTAAATTTAACCTCTCGACAATAGGGTCGGTTGGAATTCCGGTTCACAAACCTCCTAGACAAAAATATCTATGTCAACTTGATGGGCATAATTTGTCATGAACACGAAATGCAACAACTAGTTTTAAAAGAGAATATACCACATCCGAATCATAACAAGGACGAGGGCCGACGGGGACGGATGTCAAAACCATGGCACTATGTATAACAAACAACGTACGGGTAAGATAATTATACGAGTAACTATATATTTAAATCACACAAACATCAATTTGGTAATGTAAAACATTCATGAACAAGAGGCTCACCACAAGGTGGTGCCGGCGACGGAACGGCGCGGGCGATCGACTGTGGTTACGACGGAGATTTAGAAGGCACTAAGTAAACCACACCTACATATGTGAACTAAGTGTTATTTTTGACCTCAAATTGCATATAAATCAAATACTAGCACATATTTTTCCTCCCAAATTGCTAAACTCATAAATTAATCACTATACAAAGCATTGCAAGAGCTAATCTAGCAATGAGAGATGAAAGGACAAAGTTGCTAACCTTTGTGATCATTTGAATGGATGGGGGCCTTCAAATCTTGACAAATTTTGGGCAAAATGTGTGATGAGCTCGAGAGGAAGAGGGAAAGAACAGAGATGAGAGGGGAAAGGGGAAGAACAGAGCGAGCTCGGGTGGACGAAGGGTTTATGTAAGACGACCTTTAGCACCGGTTCGTGCCACGAACCGGTACTAAAGGTGTTGGAGGGGCCCCGGACTGACAACATCCTACCATCACTCACTTTAGTACCGGTCCGTGGCACGAACCGATGCTAAAGGTCGGCCACGAACCGGTACTAATGAAAGCGGCCGGCTAGCCGTTGGAACCGGAACTAATGCACACATTAGTGCCGGCTCAAAAGCAAACCGGCACTAATGTGCTTGACATTTGACCCTTTTTCTACTAGCTAGTGCAACCTTCTTCAGCAACCCGGACTTGAGATCGATCATGAATAAGCCATCCTCTGTGCTAACGAAGATGACACCCAGACCCTCTGCGAAACCAACCACATTTGCTCCATTGCCTTTGAGGGGTTTGGCCATGGGCATGATTTTCTCCAGGTCAATGACCATGCACGGTACCCATTTTGCAGCTCCCTTCACCTTCCTTGACCAGAGATTCAAACTGAAATCCTTAACGCCAGCGAGCCCCAGTGAATTGTCCTCCATCACCATGAGAGTAATGAAACCACCATACACCTCTGTATCTGGTGGTGATGGGTCAATCACAGACAAGCGATTCTTGCCGCAGTCATACTTGGCAATGGCAGTAGACCGCGAAATTGTGAAGTAGACTGCGTCTTCGATAGCGGCTACACGCCTAGACTGGACATAGGGTATGTAGCGCCTTCTCTTAGCAGTCAAATCTCGCCTGTGCCGGGCATAGCATTCACAGCTATCGTCGAGAGATACCGGCGCAGTCCACGCACCCATCGCCGACGAGTACACACTCGCCTTGATGACTTCCTCACCATCGTCGGTGGCCAGGAAGAAGACGCGGAAGGGGCCGCCGTGGCAGTCGAGGTGGTCGCAACCGGCAGCGGCGCAGAACACCGCGCCGGTGTAGGCGATCCAGTCGATGTCCGGATTGGGCACCACGTGGCGGTCGCCGGTGACGGGGTCCCAGACGAGGAGACCCGCATCCTGGTCATGGAACATGTGGATGAGGACGCGGCCGTGGCGGCAGTCGAGGGGGCGCGTGGGGCAGCCGTCGGAGCCTGGGTGGGGGAAGTCGGGCATCGACGTGGTGGACGCGAAGCGCGGGGCGGGGTCTCCGATCAGTACCTGGGTCCTGTGGAGGAGGCCGAGCAGCGGAGGGGCGCCGTGGAACGCGCGGTACCGGCGGCGGAAGGCGGGGTCGCAGATGAGGCGGAGCCAGGGCTTGCAGACGAGGACGGCGCGGAAGAGGTGCTCGGGCTCGTCTGGCGGGAGGCGGAGGAGGATCTCTGCGAGGACGTCGCCGTCGATGAGGTTGAACTGCGGCGGCGCCATGGCGCGCTGGCTCGTGGGGTTGGGTGGGGTTTGGGCGGAATGAGAAGAGAGAGACGAAGGAGCGAGCGGCCGGGCGACGGGGCAAGACAGCCAGACCCGGCCTTTTTTTTTAAGGTGAAACTAGGGACTTTATTCAAAGTTCAGCACAGAAGGAATACAAATGATATCCGGTAGGATCCCTAGCCACATGTGGCGACCTGACGGGAGCGACGACGCTGCCTTTGCCAAAGCATGCACCTCAACGTTCGACTCCCTACTCTCAAAACAGAAACTAATTTTAGCAAAATCATTCATCCTATCATTAATCTCTCTAAGCAGAAAAGCATACGAGGAACTAGAGCCTCGCTTGATATCTGTAACGACTTGCATGCAGTCCGATGCAACTATCGCATGTGATATATTGAGATCCCTTGCCAAAACCAGTGCTTCATTGCATGCGTGGGCTTCTAAGTTTGATGCATCGACCAGTCCATCAATAACAATTGCCGAGGCGCCCAAATAATTGCCGGGCGACGGGCAAGACAGCCAGACCCGGCCTCTGCTTACACCTGGACAAATGGGCCTATTAAACGTGTCTGGCATGGCAATGGCCCATGGAGACCATTTAGAAACGGGCCGTGACATGCCCGCACGCGTGCGGCACTTTCAGGCCCAGGCACGGCAGATTAGTTAAACTTGCAGCGAGTTTTTAGGCCAATTTAGGCTGTTTTGGGCCTAATCTATCAAAAATAATTCTAGAAAATAAAAAATGAATAAACGGGGTGTGCCATTCCGGGGCCGTGACGCGTCGGCATGGTGGCCTCACACTTATATGGGATGCACTGAATCTATAACACAACTTGCAAACCACGTCGGCTTGTCAAAAGCATCGTGGTGCTAGTGGATGGCAGGCGATGACATTTCCATAGAGAAGCATGTTGCCTTGCCACGAACAACTCACCTGGCTCTAAAGCAGGTGACGCCCCTCACTGGCAAAACTACATATGTTAGAGCATTTCCACCCGCGCCCCCAATAAGCCCTTTTCAGGCGTTTTTGTCGCGCCGGTGCCTAAAAATCGCCCAGTCGTGCCCTCAGGAGCCCGTTTTCGCCGGCTTGGGCCAAAATTGGTGCCGACGGACCTGAGCCGAACCCGGCGCGCTGGGGGGCACTCAGGGAAGCCGGGGCGAGGGTTTTGACACGAAAGCGCGCCGGGCCCGCCGAGTCAGTGGCACGCGCCTCGTCTTCCCCAGAACGCCTCGGTTTCCTGCGGGGCGCCGGCAGCCTTGCCATTGATTCCTCACGGGCAGCGCGTCACGGGCTGGCTGGCGCGGCGACGCCTCCCCTTCCGCCACGCGTTCACCTGGGCTATAAAACCAGAGGCTTCCCCTCGCCGCTGGCCACACAAGTCCCGAGTCTGCCGAGCCCAAACCAGCCGCCGTCCCTCCCGTCCGCCGTCGAGCTCTGCCGCTCTCCCCTTCCTCCCCTTTCCCTTCCCCTCTCCATGGTCGAACGCTTCCACGGCGACTCCGCGGCGGCCAACGGCTTCGGCCGCCGCTCGCTCCAGGAGGGCGAGGCGTGGCTTCTCTTCAAGGCCAACATCCCGGCGCCGCCGGACATGCGCGCCGGGCCGACGGGATGGAGGCTCAGCAACGGCGGCGTCCCCATCCCCCCGGTGCCCGACGCCGACGCGCGCCCCGGCCTCTTCGCCGCCGAGGTCGACCGCGTGTGCTCGTCCCTGACGGAGGAGCAGCGCGCCCTCCCCCAGTTCGCCGCCGACAACCACGCGGCGTGGGCGGACTATTTCCGGCTGGCGTCCACGAACGGGGCGCCGGTGGTCGGCGGCCCCAAGAACAGCAACAGCCGCCGCGTCTGGTGGGGTGTCCCCGGCCGCACCCTGCACGAGGCGATGGAATACCTTGAGGGCGGCAATAACCCGCCGCTGGCATACCCTACCGCGGCAGCCGTCCCGACACCCCGCCGGAGCGCCGGGCCGTGGGTGCCCAGGAGGTTCGCCGACTCCTCCTCCTCCCGCTCCTCCACCCACTCTTCCGGCTCGCCGGCGCTCCTCCGCGTCAAGGCCGAGCCTGCCGCGGAGACGCCGCTCGGCCGGCGCTCCTCCGCGTCAAGGCCGAGCCTGCCGCGGAGACGCCGCTCGGCCGCCGCACCCGCAACGCTGACATCTTCATCAAGAGGGCGGCCGGCGCGCCTCCTTCTCGGCTCCCCCGCGCTTCGTCAAGCCAAAGACGGAGCCGGGGCTCACCGGCGGCGTGAAGGAGGAGGAGCTCGACGACGAAGCGGCCCTCAAATGGGTGCGCGACGACTGGGCGCAGACGGAGATGGAGCGCCAGTGCGCCGCCTTCGCGCGGTTCGAAACTCGTCGCCGTGGCCGGGACGAGGGAGGCATCGTCGTCCTCGACGACAGCGATGACGACGATGCGCCGCCGCCGCGAGTCCGCCATGGAGATGCCGGGCAGGGGTCCAGCAGGGGCGGCCACGCCATCAAGAAGGAGAAGGCCGACGACGAGGACGGCGGCGACGTCGGCGACTTCGCCGCGCTCATCGACTTCTTCGCCTCGTAGATATTTTTTTAAATAATCTATGTAAACGCCGAACATGTTGAATATGAATGTCAAGTTTGCCGAATTTTAGCCGAACTTTGTCGAATTCAGAATTTTTAAACTAAAAAAACGCGTCTGGGGCGACCTGGGGCGAGCGGCACGGAACCCGCTTGCCCCCGCGCCGATTTTAGCGCCGGCTCGCCTTCAGGGGGCGCGTAAAATCGCCGCCTGGGGGGCCAACGGCTGGAGATGCTTTTAGAAAAATGGGCATGGCCCGCCCAGCCCATAGCAAAAACAATGACAGGCTGAAAATAGACTAGGACATAAGGGCAAAATTATTGGGTTTTCCTATCTATTGGCCTGCCTGATTCGGTATCATAGCTCCGCCACAGATGCTCCAGTCACATCTTGATGACCGACATACCGTATCACTTGGGGTGATGCAAACCATCATGCTTTTCGCCATTATGAGCCCCTACGAAAACGTAGGTTGATGTAGACTTCTAAGCCCCTATGAAAACGTAGGTCGATGTAGACTTCTAAGCTTTGCTTAAATGCACCGGTTGGCCTATGATACCCAAGAAAGCTTCACAGATTTTCCATTAAATGTTTGGACAAACCCCTTGGAGGGCCTACACAATTGCATAGCCGGTGCTATGAAGAGTCCAAGGTACTCGAGGGGAGGGGGGTGTTGGTGCTAAAACCAACAGATCTCGGATAGGGGGTCCCAAGCTTAGTGATCTGAGTTAGATGATAACAGAAGAAAGTAGAAACACGATGTTTATCTAGATTTAGGCCCTCTCAAAGAGGTAAAACACTGCTTTTGATATATTGTTTGTAAGGAGGCCTGGCCTGGGCACGCGGTTAAACGGACGGTGCCATGCTCGTGGCGACCTGGAGCCCACGTGCCCGCATGACATGATCCGTTTTATTATTTTTCCTGATTTGTTTTTTCATAAAACCGGCCGTTGGCCACCTTTGGTTGCCAATCACGCAATTTCTGAATTTCATGCCATTTTCTTCTTCTGTACAACCGGCTATATAAGCGTCTTAGCATTGTCGGTGCCCTTGTCCCCACCCGCCGCCACAACCTCGCCCTCCCGCATCCATCCCCGCCGCCACTCGCCCGCGACTCGAGCTCCTGCTCCTGATCGCGGCTACGGTGGCAGGCTCGGTTGAGCTGAAGCGTGTCGACTCGAAGACGAAGCGGGTGATGGAGGAGGAGCGGTACGCGGCGGCGCGGGCCGACCCGACGTTCCGACCGATGCGGCGGAAGGAGGCCCTCGACTCGAGGATGAAGCGGGCGATGGAGGACGAGCGGTTCACGGCGGTGCGGACCGACCCGAGGTTCCGACCGATGCGGCGGAAGGAGGCCAAGGTGGCCCTCGACTCGAGGTTCATGGCCCCCATGCTCACGGACCCCATGTTCGATTCTCCGGCGGCGCCGGTGGACAAGCGCGGCAGACGCCGCAAGAAGAGCGCCAGGGACAGGGAGAACCCCATGCTGCGGTACTATCTCAACCAAGAGGAGGGGGGCGAAAAGGACTATGAAAAGGCGGAACAGGAGGAGCGAGGAGGATCATGAGCTTGAAGAAGAGGATGGGCCAGAGGAAGAAGAGAGTTCCAGTAGCGATGACGACGAGGAGGACGACGAAGATGACCAGGTGATGTTTCCCTTCCAAATCTGTCATCTTCGTTCCTAGAAAAGCACACAGATTAATATGCATTTCTTTATTTTGCAGTACTCTGTGGGCTGTGACATCGCTCATTACTTGATGGCGAGGCATGATGATGCACCTGTGATTGACAAGGAAACTCACAGGCTTGCTGTTGTGAATATGGACTGGGATCATATTAAGGTGTGCGCCAATTCAAATTTCTATTATCTTGACAAGTAATCCGTCTGCCTGAACAATTTCAGCCATGTTCAAAAGGCAGTTTTATTATTTGAGTTGCATGAGAATCACCTTTGAAGGAATGTGTTTTGAGGCCAGCTTGTTTCTTTTCTGTGAGGTTAATGTGCATTTCTTTGTTCTTGCATTTTGTCTGCAGACTTATATAAAACCTTTAAGGGTTGTTTAGAGGGCAGTTTATTAAATACATGCTAGTAAAACAGTAAGGAGTTCTGAAAAAAGCTATGTTATTTTGTTAGTTTGTTAGGTTGAAGTACGACGCATAGATTCATGTTGTTTGGCTTAAAGATGTTTTCATTTCTCATCTTTTTGTTTTGTTGAGAACAGGTGAAATCTCTATCACTAAAATTCGCCTGTTTTTAGTTGAGATAATGCACCAAATGTAGATATTCAGGATTAAGAACAAATTCTGAAGTGCTGTCAAATTACTGGGTTCTTTGGTCCAGACATCCTCACACAATGATGTATATAGTTAAAATGTGTCCATATTTATGTATACCCAAATCAGCGCAAACATCATCATTTCTTTGTGTTGTAGGTGCTAATTGCCAATATCTCACAACATCCGTGCAAACTTACCCCTAAGGATCTGTTTCGGTAAGGAATTTAAATTTGAACCCTTAGAGTGGAACTGAATCCCAAAACTTCACAAAGAAATGCCCATTACTCAAACACACTTGTAATGATTGTTTTTTGCATTTAAGTATGTGTATTGTTTGCTTGGTTAAGTATTCAAGCACTTTCTATGATTTTTGCAGCACCCCCAACAAAATATTTTGATAATAGTCCATATTTAACTGAACGAAATCCTGTGTTTTGCTTAACTGGAGATCCAAACAATGGAACAAACCCCTCGGCATTTATAGTTTGTGTTGGTCATGAAAACTTCTCTTTGGCTGCTTGGGCTCAATGATATTGTGTTCCTTTGTTTTGCCCTTTCAACCGGCGGTGGACTTGTATATGGTCATGACATCCTGTATCCCGAAAGGTGGGCGAGTTGTATCAGTTTCGATATATCCAACAGAATTTGGTCTGAAGTGCATGAACATTGAGGCAACTCAAGGCCCTTCTGCTCTTATTGGCGCTGATGGTGATGGTGATGGTGATGATGATGGGGAAGATGATAACAACGATGATGACGAAGACGATGATGATGGTGAAGAAGATAGTGACCTTGACTATGAGACTGAGAACAACAAGCTCCGTACTTATGAGCTAAACAAACTCAGGTTAGCAACAAAGCATAGAGATACCTTTGTTGATTATCATCTCGTTTACTTTTCTATTTTTCTGGGACTTACCAAGAAGAGTTTGAATGATTTTTTTAACAATATACTCCATAATATTCTCTTGCTAATTAAAATATAAAAATGTTCAGATCCTGTGTAAATGTAACTATGGCGGCTTCTCCTTCACATGTTTGGGATTGTGTGCATACATGGCCTTGTCTATACATCTTTGATATTTACCATATGAAAATGTTACTACTTGCCAAGGGTTTGTTGTTCTGCTCTCTAATGATTATATTGATCTTGCTGCAGGTACTACTATGCAGTTGTGGAGTGTGATACCGTTGCAACTGCAGATCACCTATACACAACTCTTGATGGTACCGAGTTCTTGAAAACGGCAAATGTGTTCCATTTGCAGTTTATTGATGACTCCAGGGAGTTCAAATATCCTGCTTGTGATGTAGCTACAGAGGTATATTACTTGAATAGATCGTATATGCATCTATATTTTTTTTCTGAACAAGGGAAGGGTCCCAAAGGACCCAGAAACTGCATTAAAACTGATGGGTGGGATTATAAACTACACAGAGGACCTCATAAAGAACTAAAAAAACACATCAGCTATAGTTTTACGAAAAGGAACATACAACAAATCAGAAAATCACGATTTGGGAGAGAGCAGGCGGTGGACGCCGCATTGAAGCCGAAGAACCTCCATCTCGGCCTGCAAGCCTGGAGGTTGAGAATGGCCGCCCTTACGGCCAGAAGAGCCAGCGACAAGATGGCGTCGGCCATCACAGCACCACTGGGGAAGCACTCCAAAATGCATGCGCAGCTTCGCTTCCTTCCCACGAGGCTTCAGATCCGGACTAGCTACCAGGGCCAAATCGCCACAGATCTGAGCTCCACCGAGCTTATTGACAAAGCTTTCGCCAGATCCCGTCCCCTCCTTCATTCTGCCTTTCAGTTGTTCTAAAAGAGGTCTTTTCAGTTCGTAACTTGTTTTGACTTCGTGCAGGCACCTCTGAGTTACAAGGCGCCTGATTTTGAGACGCCTGCTTTGCAGCGTACCAAAGTAAAGTCCACCTGGGATGATGATGAACCAGAGCGTAAGATCTTGAGGCAAAAGTTCAAACATGAGGTCAGCTCTATTATTTTAATTAAAATGTTTTATTTGCTAACGTAAAACTAAAAACTTAGTTTCTCTTTGAATTTATACTAAATGCCAAGGGACGAAAACCACGTGTCAAGTCAACTGTCAAGATAGGCTTTCAGCACTAGTGAATAATAAAGGAATAAATACAGTATCATCCAAGACCCTTTTTTTTTCATATCTTGTTTGAACAACTGTGAGTTTCTTAATTACAAAATCACATAACTTGATAATGATGGCATGCATCATTTCTACTCGTCTGTCTCATGAAAATTTCCCATCTGTTGGTCATTGTTTCTTGTCCTGTTCTTTGTTTATCCATCTTTGACGTCTTGTATTCTTTCTGTTGCAGTTTGATGGCTATGGTAAATATATAGCAAGTGGTGACAGTGCATCAGATGATGATGTAGATGATTCCAGTGACGAGTCTCTGCCAAACGGTGTAGCGAAAAGGAAGTTAACAAATGAGGAAAGGTTGGCTCGTTTACTACAACAAGGACATAAATCTGATGAGGAACGAACAGATGACGAGGACATGGAGATAACATTCAACATGGGGCTCGAGGACCTCAGCAAACGTATCCTTGAGAGAAAGAGCATTGAGACGAAGACTGTCTGGGAGATGCACCAAGAAAAATTGAAGGAGAAGTGGAAGGCTAGAAAGAGGTGGTCAAAGGATGACAATGGCTATAGTGACCAAGATAGCGCTGATGATTTCCTTGACAGTGAAAAGTCGAACGAAGAAGTTAAGCCCATGAAGAAACCGAAGGTGAAGGCCAAAGGGAAAGGAAAGGACAGGTCTCGAGAGGAACATTATGAGCCAGAAGCAACTAAAGAAGAGTTGGAGCTCTTGGTTGCTGCTGGCCAGGATGCAGCCAATGGTGCAAAGGGTTATAACATAAAACGCAAGAGTAAAAAGGGCAAGGATTCTGTCGAGGACAAAGTTGGTGAAATCGATGTTAGCAAAGATGAGAGGTTCTCACCCATGTCCACGTCTCACCTGTATGCACTGGATCCTACTGACCCCCGGTACAAGAGGTCATTGTTTCCCTATCCTGCTACTGTACAATCTGCTTGACCTTGACGGAGTTAAATTTATGCTTACTGTGTATTGTTGTGTACAGGAGGGCCACCTTGGTGCGAAAACAAGCTGGAAAGAAGGGTGAGCATGTAGGCACATTGGATAGTGAACCACCTGTGGAGCCACAGGATGATGCATCTCCTAACAAGGCCAATCGGAAACGCGACACCGAGAATCTGCAGATGCTATCTGCTGTCAATTCTCTCAAGAGAAACCTTGCTGCGTTCATTCATTCAGTCTGATGGATTTGCTTTAGGATAGCTTGAAGGTTCATCTTCTGTGTTATGACAGCACAATGATCCAGTTTTGTGCTGTTAAGCTGAATATAATTATCCTCGACGTTTCCTTATTCCTTACTTCAAAGGATTCCCTACTGTCTGAATGCTTTTTGATGAAAAAAAATCGTGTATCTTGTGGCACTCCCACAGTGGATTATCAGTGCTACCTGGCCTATACGAACACGCTTGGTGGAGTGCTTGCTTGATAATTATAGCAATCTTCCAGGATGCAAGTGTAAAGGCAAAACCTGCGATAATTAGAACTTCTTTTTTAGTGTAAGACATAAATTTATATTCATCCTACCAAGCCCCAGATCTAATAGTTCTGGAGTTACCCTTAGCATTATAACATGCACAAAAGGATCAAGTCATACAATGCAACACTCCTATGTATGGACCTGTTTGTCCATCAGGTTATCCTCGAGCTTTGCCACCACTCCACCTCCAACAGAATTCTCACGTACTACACAGACTCAATATGTTGAACAGTAAAGTTATTCGAAGAAACCAGCAAGTAGAACAACAAATAGAAAGCAACATAAACATGAACCATGAGATTCAGCAAAATCTTCATGATTTTTCAGCAAATATACTGCTCTATTTGTTGATATCATTGAAGCTCTTCAGTCGTTAACAAAGGCAGAGGCTCTCTTCTATTTCTTCGACGGAAATGATGGTGAAGATGAATGGTCTTGCATGAGAACATAGACAGATAAGAACAAACAAGAACCAAAAAGAACAACACGAGAATGACATAATAAATCGTTTTTGTTCATCCTATTTATGTTCAATTATGTACTTCACTGTTAGGCGATCCCACGGAAAAGGTACCCTATCCCACACAAACAGATATGCCGCCATGATATACAAATACATTAAACATAATAACAAACAATAAACAAACTATATACACAAACCATTTTCCGAATCTTGGCACAAATAGATGAGCGGTACAGGATCTGTGCCCCTTCCTACCTGCTATACAAATCCTCTTCGCAGTTCTACTCGTACTTTCTTCATGATTTATGCTGGTTTTGCTATTCTCTGTGTCATAAGGGTATCTACAACGCTGACCCTCAAATCGACACCTGTATTCATCCGCGGAGTGATGGAGACTAGTCCGTAGATAGTGATGCGGGAGCCAACCTTCCAAGGTTGTCCGCGCTAATTTCAAAACAAAGTTGAACAAACATGATGGATTTCCGCACTCATTTCAAAACAAAGCTGAACAAACATGATGGATTTCATCAAACACAACGAAATTCATCAAAGTTCAAACATAATTTACATAAAAATGGACAATATTTCCTTCGTTTAACTAAACCATGCCTGCAACACTCAAATTAATTATAGAAAATAGAACAATTTATTCATCAATGGCATGCAAATATCTCTAGTACAACAATAATTCAAATTCAACGAGATAACCAAATGTCCAACAAGTTTTTTGAATTCACTGATTCCAAATTCTACGATACTAGAATCAGAGCCGGTACATGTCGCACCGCTGCCCCATGTATGTGCGTGAATGGTCTATACATCATGACAGAGCGTGCGGGCTATAGAATGTGTAGAGCAACACTTAATGAATGAATGAATTAACCAACATGTAGAGCAACAAGAAGCAAAGCTTACTATCTCCATGGTTGACGTGCCCAATGACCACGTTGTCTCCACTCGTTCAACCGTAAAACTTCATGATTGAGTTGCAGATGGTGTACCATCGAAGCGATATCGACATCACGTTATGTCACGTTCATGGACGATGTGCATGTCATAGGGTGTGAAGGGCTTTCGCGCATGAAACGAACCATGCACACGTCGCTAAAAGATCGAGCCACTTGATTTCATGACTACAAAGTCCACATATACGACTAATCCACGCATTGTACAACAACTCATGCTCCTTTCACCAAGTATCCCACCACCATGGTACACCATGTTGGGCGTGGTGTCCGCCATGGACGTCGTCGGCAAGGGGCGAAGGGTATTTGATCGCGGAGGGGTCCTAGGTGGATGGCGACATAGTCCAAGGAGGGCAGGCACGTTGGTGAGGGCTGCAGACATCCTACGATACCTGGGTTGCGACCTAAGAGGTACAACGACGACGGCGGGCGAGGAGGGTGTGGATGCACAGCAAGTGGGGAACAGGGATGGAGTGAAAGAAAGGTGGACCGGGAGGGCAGTTGAGTGGGTCGAAGATGTCAGAAACCTACGTGACGGCAGTCAAAGACTCCTCCTCTAGTTTGCTTGGAGGTCCGCTAATTTGCGCGTGCGCGTTGAAGCGTGCAGTTTCCGACAAGGTACTTAGGCCAGACTAGGCAATGCAGTTGCGTGCTCCCTTTCCTATTACTTTTTTTTTCTTTGCATGCAACAGAAAGCACAGGCCACCTGCCCACCCACCGTTGAAAATTAGGGGTCCAAGAGATTAGAGAGAGGATTTTACATGGGTTCGGCTCAGTTGCAGGGCTCCCTGCAGGAAATATTGTGCAGGGCCAATAAGAGACGGCCACTTGTCCAGGTGGGCCAACTCCTTCGATTAAGGTAGATTTAGTTTGATACGAGAAGAAGGCGGGGGCGGTGCGGCGAGCATGGAGGAGTCCGGCACCGTGCGGCGTTCTAGGACGCATACTGAATGGCATTTCCTCCTCGTGGCTGAGCAGGGCGCCAGGGCCCCAGCGCCGTCCAGGCGGTCCTCCTCCTCCATGGCTTCCCGGAGCTTTGGCTGTACTGGTGCCACCAGATGGCCGTGCTCGCCGCGCCCTCGTCCCCGACCTCCGTGGCTTCGGCGACTCCGGCGTCCCAGCCGATCCCGCCGCCTGAGGGAGTCCTGGATTAGGGGGTCCTCGGACAGCCGGACTATATGCTTTGGCCGGACTGTTGGACTATGAAGATACAAGATTGAAGACTCCGACCCGTGTCCGGATGGGACTCTCCTTTGCGTGGAAGGCAAGTTTGGCAATTCGGATATGAAGATCTCCTCCCTTGTAACCGACTCTGTGTAACCCTAGCCCCCTCCGGTGTCTATATAAACTGGACGGTTTAGTCCGTAGGACAACAACAATCATAATCATAGGCTAGCTTCTAGGGTTTAGCCTCTACGATCTCGTGGTAGATCAACTCTTGGAATACTCATATCATCAAGATCAATCAAGCAGTAAGTAGGGTATTACCTCCATCGACAGGGCCCGAACCTGGGTAAACATTGTGTCCCCCGCCTCCTGTTACCATCCGCCTTAGACGCACAGTTCGGGACCCCCTACCCGAGATCCGCCGGTTTTGACACCGGCATTGGTGCTTTCATTGAGAGTTCCACTGTGCCGTCACCATAAGGCTTGATGGCTCCTTCGATCATCGACAACGATGCGATCCAGGGTGAGGTTTTTCTCCCCGAACAGATCTTCGTATTCGGCGGCTTCGCACTGCGGGCCAACTCGCTTGGTCATCTGGAGCAGATCGAAAGCTACGCCCCTGGCCGTCAGGTCAGGTTTGGAAGATTAAACTATACTGCCGACATCCGCGGAGACTTGATCTTTGACGGATTCGAGCCCATGTCAGGTGCGCCGCACAGTCACGACGAGCATGACTTAGCTCTGCCGTTGGACGGTGTCCAAGAGATCACACCTGTGGCTACTCCGGCGCTCAATCAGGAGCAGATTGCGCCATCCGAGGACGTGTGGATGGACCCCGCCACGGAGGCCGCACACTTAGTGGCGATAGAGCCGAATACTGACTTCACCTCCTATGAGACCTGTGTCGCTGGACTCTTGGATTCGTCCCCGACCACGGGCTCCGAACCGCCTGCGTCAGTGCCTATCGAATCTGATTGGGCACCGGTCATGGAGTTTTCCTCTGCGGATATCTTTCAGCACTCGCCCCTGGGCGATGTGCTAAATTCATTAAGGTCTCTCTCCTTGTCAGGAGGCCCTTGGACGAACTGTGTCCGGCTTGAGTGGGAAGCAGATGACGAAGAAATTCGTTCCCCACCCACCACCCACTTAATAGCCACTGTCGACGACTTAACCGACATGCTTGATTTCGGCTCTGAAGACATCGACGGTATGGACGACGATGTAGGAGAAGAACAGGAACCACCGCCCACAGGGCGCTGGACTGCCACCTCATCATATGATATATACATGGTGGACACCCCCAAAGAAAGCGATGGCAATAAGGCAACGAAGGATAATCCCCTCGAGAAGTAATCTAAGCACCGGCGTCATCGGCGCCGCTCTAAGCCCCGCCATAGTAAAAGCAGCGATACCGGCCCAAGAAACAATAACGCCGCGGATAGTGCCGAAGACGAAGACAATCCCCTCCAGCCAGGCCTCGAGCGGGAGGATGGGCAAGCTAGCCCTAAGGAACAGGCAGCAGACGGAGAATCAGAGTATGATAATTACATGCCTTTCTCCGAAGACGAGGTGAGCCTCGGCGACGAAGAATTTATCGTGCCTGAGGATCCCGTCGAACAGGAGCGCTCAAGTGCCGGCTTATAGCCACCGGAAAAAGCCTGAAGAAAAAGCAACAGCAGCTTCAAGCTGACCAAGATCTGCTAGCAGATAGATGGACTGAGGTCCTGGCGGCCGAGGAATACGAACTCGAGCGCCCAACCAAAAGTTACCCAAAGCACAGGTTGCTACCCCAACTCGAGGAGGAAGCATTAAAGCCTACGCTTCCAGCGTATGATGCGGCTGACCGGCCACCTCGTGGCCGAGACAAAGCGGCATATCAGGCCGAAGTCCATCTCGCACCCCGCCGCCAGTCAAACAAAAATACCAAGGCCCGCGGTAACACGCAGGACCTGCGAGACGTATTGGAAAACAAAGCAGGGCATGCAAGATCGATCTACGGATCACGCGGGCGCGCCCCAACGCGTGACGACGACCGTCACGCCGGACATACTAAAAGCAAATCCGGCTGGGCCAAATACAGCAGACAAGACTCGTATGAACTGCGTCGTGATATAGCCCGACACAGAGGCACCGCACACCCCCTATGCTTCAGTGATGAAGAATGGATCATGAATTCCCAGAAGGTTTTAAACCCGTGAACATTGAATCATACGATGGTACAACAGACCCCGCGGTATGGATTGAAGATTTCCTCCTCCACATCCACATGGCCCGCGGTGACGATCTACATGCCATCAAGTACCTCCCATTAAAACTCAAAGGACCTGCTCGGCATTGGCCTAATAGCCTGCTGGCAAACTCCATAGGCAGTTGGGAGAATTTGGAGGACGCATTCCTTGACAACTTCCAGGGCACTTATGTGCGACCACCGGATGCCGATGACTTGAGTCACATAACTCAACAGCCAGGGGAATCAGCCAGGAAATTCTGGACTCGGTTCCTAACTAAAAAGAACCAAATTATCGACTGTCCGGATGCCAAGGCCTTAGCGGCATTTAAGCATAACATCCGCAACGAGTGGCTCGCCCGACACCTCGGCCAAGAAAAGCCAAAGTCCATGGCAGCCCTCACGACACTCATGACCCGCTTTTGTGCGGGCGAGGATAGCTGGCTGGCTCGCAGCAACAACACATCAAGAAACCCTAGCAATTCAGATGCCAAAGATAGCAACGACATGCCACGTCGCAACAGACACAAGCGCCACAACAACGGCGACAACGCCGAAGACACGGCAGTTAATGCCGGATTCAGTGGCTCTAAATCCGGTCAGCGGAAAAAGCCATTCAAAAGAAGCAATCCGGGCCCGTCCAGCTTGGACCGCATACTCGATCGTTCGTGTCAAATTCACGGCACCCCCGATAAACCAGCCAACCACACCAACAGAGAATGCTGGGTGTTCAAACAGGCCGGCAAGTTGAATGCCGAAAACAAGGAAAAGGGGCTGCATAGCGACGACGAGGAGGAGCCCCGGCCGCCGAACACAGGAGGACAGAAGAAATTTCCTCCCCAAGTGAAAACGGTAAACATGATATACGCAACCCATATTCCCAAGCGGGAACGGAAGCGTGCACTGAGGGACGTTTATGCGATGGAGCCAGTCGCCCAAAAGTTCAACCCATGGTCTTCTTGTCCGATCATCTTCGATCGCAGGGACCACCCCACCAGTATCCTTCATGGCGGTTCTGCCGCTTTGGTCCTTCACCCCATCATTGACGGATTTCACCTCACTCAAGTCCTTATGGACGGTGGCAGCAGCCTAAACCTGCTCTATCAGGATATAGTGCGCAAAATGGGTATAGACCCCTCGAGGATCAAACCCACCAAAACCACCTTTAAAGGTGCCATCCCAGGTGTAGAGGCCTGTTGCACGGGCTCAATCACACTGGAAGTGGTCTTCGGATCTCCGGACAACTTCCGAAGCGAGGAGTTAATCTTCAATATCATCCCCTTCCGCAGTGGCTATCACACACTGCTTGGACGAACCGCATTTGCCAGATTCAATGCGGTACCGCATTATGCATACCTCAAGCTCAAAATGCCAGGACCTCGCGGGGTTATAACAGTCAATGGAAACACAGAACGCTCGCTCCGCACGGAGGAGCACACTGCGGCCCTCGCAGCAGAAGCGCAAAGCAGCTTATGAGGCAAACCGCCAATTCGGCGAAAAAGACCCCGGACACCTTCAAGCGAGTCCGGAGTACCCTGCAAGAGGATCGCCAGGCACGTTTAGAGCTCGCCTAGAAATTCGGCCTCCGTCCTCGTCCCAGTCAAGCGGCGGAATTTGCGCTGCGCGTACACAATTACGCACTCAAGATACCATGGGCATAGGCGGAGGCACGACCATGGCACGACCCTCAATGCGGCTTAACCACCTCAGGACCCTTATACCTTTAACATTTTCTTCCTTTCATGCCCCTATTGTCCGAAGGCCCTCTCCGATCATCTGATTATCGGACCCGTCACGGGAAGGAAACACCAAGGAAGCAAGAAGCTTTGACGTACAAGGGAATGCACAGGTGGTCTCTGATAACGATCGATATACCTGTTTTGCATACCCACACGCAGCTTGCCCTTGGATAGGACATGTCAAATAGTCCTATTTTTTACTTATTGCACTACATGCATGCATACGCTTTGACGTATCATTTAAATAACAATGTACAACAATAGCTCATTATTGCACTCCTTTATCTTTTTTCCCTGTCTACTTATTTACGACAAATTGCACCCGTACATTCTGATACGTCCAGTGCGCCAGGGGCTTCAGTGTACCCCATAACACGGCAAGAAAAGTCCAAACACTTTCGACAGTGCGGCACCCCGAACTTATAGCATTATATGCGTCAACTCCGAATCATGTCTTGGGTCAATAGTTGGGTTTGCCCGGCTCCCATGTTTTGGTACCTTATGTTCCGCTATATCAGCTAAGGTAGCGCTGGGAGAACTACTGCGATTGTGTCCCGGTTCTTCCAGACGAACACCTCAGTAGAGAAAGCCGAAAACTGACTGTCATGATGAGGCGAGAGCTGGTCGCTGTTAGAGAGGTCTCAAATCCTTAAAGATTTTTTTTGCTTCGGGCGAGGAGTCGGCCTTGTCCGATTTAGGCGTACATAGCGCCCCAAGTTCGGCCTTCCGAATACTAGGGGCTTCGCCAAAATTTAAAATTGTAGACTTCTATGGCTAAGTGAGAGTGATAAAGCTTTATAGTCCGATTGCCTGGTTCGTTGTGCTGAACACCTCCTTCGAAGGACCCAAAACTGGGATAAAGAGTGATCAGGTTTATCCCGAACACCTCAGTACTAGTTACATGGGGGCAGAAGCCGACGACTGTGAAAGAACATGCGGTGCCCCCATGTTTGGTTTTGGTAATTGATGACAATCTTTATGGACTAATGGTTGCCTTGAGTTATATTTGAAGGGTTTGTCCATAGGCTTTTCTTGGAGTCCATTTGTTGGTTTCAAGGAGAGTTTGTGATGACCAAGGTGCTATAAAGGAATTATCCAAAGATTAGTCTTGTGAGTGTTGAGCTTATTGCAAGCATGTCTTGAAGAAGAAGTGTGTGTGATCATTCATGTTTACCTTCAATACATCATCCAAATGAAGAGAGTTGGAAAGATTCAAGCTTGATCAAGACTAAGTCAAAGAGTGAATCAAGTTGATCAACACACAAAGCGTGATCGCATGGTAAGGTAAGCATTGTCCTTTATGCTTCGTGTACTAACCCATGGTCTACATGAGAGTTCTATGTGGGGTTAGGTATGTTTCCATGGGCTAGCATCAAGAGGAAGATATTATACAACCCACGGAGGACGACATCAAGCGGTGGTCGTCATCAAGTTTGCGGCGGGCAAGTTCAAGTAAATCATCACGAAGAGATCAAATGCTTGAAGCCATTGTGGTGACAATGGACTTGTGAAGATGTGCGGAAGGGTGGCTCACCCATAGTGGAGTATGGGGGAGCAATCAACTAGTCTTCATCGAGCCAACGCAATCAAGAAAGGTGGTCCATCTTGAGGGAGTAAAGATCGTCATCATCTAGCTCAAGTGGACCATGTGCAAGGCAAAGGTTTTCTCTTGATAGGTTTTCTATTTTACCAGTCTCATGATGGTAGTTGGGAGACCGGGTTATAGGATCGATTGCCGTACTATCAAGGGGGGACTCTCGATGAGTAGCTTGATCGTATCGTTCATAGAGAGCTCAAACCATTGCATCCTTGCATCATCTTTATTGGTTCTTGTTTGGTTCTTCTCTTTGTGAGTTTTGGAGCTTATGGTCATCTTGATGACAAGCTCGAGTTCATCGAAAACGGAGTTCACTCGCATCTTCTATGATGTTTTTGATGTTGGAGGTTATGCCGGTTCTTCTCGGTTGGAGGTTTCACTCGTCTATTTGTTAGGCATACCTTCCCTGCCTCGGTCGCTGTTTTGATGCTACTCGTCTTCCTCTATCCAACAAGCTTGAGTTTTCTCAATTCGGAGCTCATTTGCAGAAGTTATGGCAGTTCTGGTCTTCCTTGGAGTGTACTTGTTTTCGTGGACTTGGCATAAGGTTGGCGCCAGCGGTAGTACCGCTGGACCGGAGCGGCAGTACCGCGTATCGCCACAAGCGGTAGTACCGCCGTCCCACAGCGGTAGTACCGCCTATGGCCATAAGCGATAGTATGGCTCCGGTTCCGCGCTGGTACCGCCTCGACTCGAGACGTGGTTTTCTCGTGTCGGGTTCAGCGGCAGTAGTAGCAGCAGTAGGAGCGATAGTACCGCGGCTACCACCGCCCCTAGTACCGCTGAGCCAAGTGGCAGTACCGCTGCAGCCAACGGTAGTACCGCTGGCTCCAGCGGTAGTGCCGCTCTTACGGCTCTGCCTCGCCCTCTGTTTTGCTCCGCTCTCTATGTTCTACCGCCCGGGCGGTAGTACCGCTCCCCTGAGCGGTAGTACCGCTCGTGCGCGGACTGAGCACATAACGGTTGGATTCGGGAGCTCCTATAAAAGGGGGTCTTCTTCCCCATTCAACCTTATCCTTTGAGCTCGTGTTCTTCCCCCATTGTTGACCTTCCTCGAGCTTGCTAACTCTCAATCCCTCCATGGATTCTTGCTAGTTTTTGAGGGAAAAGAGAGAAGAGATCTAGATCCACATTTCCACCAATCACTTTCTCCTCTATGTGAGGGGAACCCCTTGGATCTAGATCTTGGAGTTCTTGGTGTTCTCCTTCTTGTTCTTCCTCTCATTTTCCTCCCTAGCATTAGTTGCTTCGGTGGGATTTGAGAGAGAAGGACTTGGGCACTCCGTGTGCCCTTGCCATTGCATTTGGTGCATCGGTTTGAGTTCTCCACGGTGATACGTGGAAGTTACAAGTTGAGAAGCTTATTACTCTTGGGTGCTTGGTACCCTTGAGCTTGTTCCTCTTGGGTGCTTGGGCACCCTAGACGGTTGGTGGTGTTCGGAGCTCAATCATTGTGGTGTAAAGCTTCGGGCAAGCGTCGGGGTCTCCAATTAGGTTGTGGAGATCGCCGAGCAATTTGACGGGTTCCAGTGACCGCCCCCAAGGGTTGCCAAAGTGTACGGGTTCGGTGACCGCCCCCAAGGGTTGCCATTTATACGGGTTCGGTGACCACCCTCAAGGGTCCCTTAGTGGAATCACGGCATCTTGCATTGTGCGAGGGCGTGAGGAGATTACGGTGGCCCTAGTGGCTTCTTGGGGAGCATTGTGCCTCCACACCGCTCCACACGGAGATTAGCATCCGCAAGGGTGTGAACTTCGGGATACATCGTCAACTCCGCGTGCCTCGGTTATCTCTTATCCGAGCTCTTTACTTATGCACTTTACTTTGTGATAGCCATATTGTTTCTTGTCATATATCTTGCTATCACCTAGTAGTTTATCTTGCTTAGCTAAGTTGTTGGTGCACATAGGTGAGCCTAGTTGTTGTTGGTTTTGTGCTTGACAAATTAACCGCTAGGTTTATTATGCATTTGTTCAAGCCTAAACCGTAATTATTTTAAAGCACCTATTCCCCCCCTCTAGGTGACATCCACGATCTTTCAGACTAGCCAACTCTCAAATTTTATAAACGGCCGCAAAGGTAATATTTTAAATTAACAAGCGTTACATAGCGCACATGAACTCGTTTCATATTACAGGATCACATGAGTACATTCATTCAAATATCACATCCTTAGCACATTCCTCTGCCACAAGGCGAGCACCCTTCAGGACACTGTCATAATACATTTCGGGGTGGCGATGCTCCTTGCCCTCCGGCGGCCTCTCCTTCACCAGCTTTTCGGCGTCCATCTTCCCCCAATGCACTTTCGCACGGGCAAAGGCCCTGCGCGCACCTTCAATGCAGACGGACCGCTTTATGACTTCAAACCGTGGGCAGGCATTCACAAGCCGCTTTACCAGGCCGAAGTAGCTGCCAGGCAGGGGCTCGCCAGGCCACATTCGGACTAGACCCTTCATGGCCAGTTCGGCCGCCTTGTGAAGCTTGACCAGTTGCTTCAACTGGTCGCTCAAGGGCATCGGATGTTCGGTCCCAGTATACTGAGACCAGAACAACTTCTCCGTCGAGCTCCCTTCCTCGGCCCGGTAGAACTCCGCGGCATCCGACACACTGCTGGGTAGATCTGCGAACGCTCCTGGAGAGCTCCGAATTCGGGTAAGTAAAAGGAAAGTTTCCTTCACATGCTTGCTTTGCATAATGAATGCCTTACCCGCCGCTATCTTCTTAACCGCCTCAATTTCCTGGAGGGCCTTTTGGGCTTCGGCCTTGGCATTTTGTGCGTTCTCGAGGGCCTTCGCAAGCTTGGACCCTTGCGTCTTAGAGTCACACTCCAAGGACTCGTACTTCTTGACAAAGTCCTGGAGCTCTTGCTGCACCTCGCCGACTTGGGCCTCTTGCTTCTCGCGCTCGGCGCGCTCCTTGGCCGCTTTGCCTTCGGCCTCGAACAGCGCCTTCTTCAGGGCCGCCACTTCGCTCGTGGCCCCTAGCAAAATTCATGACGATCCTGTGATCTAACAACCACCTTCCTTTTTTTATCAATAAACAGACGGGGTATTACTTACCTTTGTGCTCTTCGAGCTGCCACTTGGTAAGGCCGAGCTCTTCCTCGGACCGCTTAAGGTCCCGCTTCAGTACGGCGACCTCCGCCGTGCGAGTGGCAGCGGCCAGCAGCGAAGCCTGCTTATTCACATAGACATATTCTGATTAGACTCCTGTGATTACTATTTGATCCTCTGTTCGGCCTTTCTTCGCAAACACCAAACAGAGCATCAGGGGCTACTGTCTATACTGTAACATTTTCTCATAACTTGATTACTTACCTCAAAGCCTGTTAGGAGGCTAGCACAGGCTTCAGTCAGTCCGCTTTTGGCGGACCGAACCTTCTTGACCACCGCACTCATGATAGTGCGGTGCTCTTCGTCAATGGAAGCGCCGCGAAGCGTTTCCAGCAAATTGTCCGATGCCTCTGGATGGACAGAGGCCATCGGCACAGACGGCTTGCCCTCCTTGGCGAGGGGTCGCCTGACAGAATCCGGAACCACTGGAGGTTGCGGTGCAGTATTCGGCTGGGGGCTAGACTTGCTGCCCCCGGCATTAGGGCCCATGGGAGTCTTGTCCCTCGTGCACCCAGCGCCTGGAATGTCGCCTTGGGGCGCCTCCGGAGCTGTCTCCCCTTGGTTCAGTGCCCTTTGAGACAACACCTCGACGTCGTCCGTAGGGCGGGGGGAGGGGCGGTCGGGAGTGAATCGCTGTTCATCTCTGACGGGCCCAAAGACTCCTCCGAAGAGGATACGTCGATATGGGCTTTGGATGGACTGCATGATCATGTTCGGCATGATAAGAAGCAATAAAATAAAACATACCAAGAACTATTATGGTATCCGGATACTTACGACTTCGCCAGGGGCTTGTCCTTGGGTAACCACTCCTCGTCGCTAAAAGCGGCCGCCGTGGAGCAGTCCGGAAGGAGAGCCCTTCCCTTCTTGGACCCTTCGTCCTCCCCTGACGGGGCAGCCTTCCTTTTCTTGTCTCCCCCGGCTGGGGGGGGGGGAGAACTTTCCTCTTCCTCCTCCTCGTTTTCGTGGGAGGAGGGTGCCTCGGTGTTATCGGACGATGAGTCTGATACGACCTTGCGCCGGAGACCTTTCCTGGTCCCCGTGGCCTTCTTCTCCGGCGCCTCATAGGGCGCCGGAACTAGCATCTCCGCTAGGAGAGCCCTTGCTGGATCTTCGGGCAGTGGGGCTGGACAATCAATCTGCTCCGCTCTCGCGACCCAGTCCTGTTAAATGGCATGGAGGCTTAGATCCCTCATATGATTATACTGGGGAAAGGAACATCTCATGAGATACAAGGAGCTTACCGGATTGGCATGGCGCTTCGCGCTGAGTCCGCGATCCTCGGTAAGGGGAGGAGGTACCTCGGCGGACTTGAACAGCACCTTCCAGATATCTTGGTGCGTCGTGTCGAAGAGCTCTCGCAGCGTCTGGTGCTTAGCCGGGTCGAACTCCCATAAATTGAATGCCCGTCTTTGACACGGGAGGATCCGACGGAAGAGCATCACTTGGACCACATTGACAAGCTTGATTTTCTTGCTTATCATGTTTTTGACGCAGTTCTGGAGTCCGGTCAGCTCCACCGATGAACCCCAGGATAGGCCCTTCTCTTTCCAGGAGGTGAGCCACATGGGGATGCCGGATCGAAATTCGGGGGCCGCCACCCAGTTGGTGTCGCGCGGCTCGGTGATGTAGAACCACCCCGATTGCCACCCCTTTACGGTCTCCATATAGGAGCCTTCGAGCCAGGTGACGTTGGGCATTTTGCCCACCATGGCACCTCCGCACTCCGCTTGCTGCCCGACCACCACCTTCGGTTTAACGTTGAAGGTCTTCAGCCACAGGCCGAAGTGGGGCTTGATGCGGAGGAAGGCCTCGCACACGACGATAAACGCCGAGATGTTGAGGATGAAATTAGGGGCCAGATCATGGAAGTCCAGCCCGTAGTAGAACATGAGCCCGCGGACGAATGGGTGGAGGGGAAATCCCAGCCCGCGGACGAAGTGGGTAAGGAATACAACCCTTTCATGGGGTTCTGGAGTAGGGACGATCTGCCCTGCGTCTGGGAGCCGGTGCGCGATATCTGCGGCCAGGTATCCGGCTTCTCGGAGCTTCGTAATGTTCTCCTCCGTAACGGAGGAGACCATCCACTTGCCTCCCGCTCCGGACATGTTTGGAATGGTTTTGCGGAGAAAATGCGAACTTGGGCGCTGGAGCTCGAGTGCGTGAGAATGGATGGGCAGGGAAGAAGAAGGCGTGGGTGAAAAAAGAGGAGTCCTTGTCCCTTTATAAGGGCGGTAGAAACTGTGCGCCTCCCCGCTTGCCTGGTAAACTCGCTTATTCCCAAGCATCGTGATTGATGGCGCGGTTGGGTTACCCACACCCGTATTGATGAGAATCCCGTGATAAGGGGACCCGATCTCTGCTTCGACAAGACGTGCCAAGAAAACCGCCTCGCAATATGTGCAGTAGCTGGTTGAGAAAAACGGTTCGAATAATGACCGGGCCATGGCGTGATGTCACGCTACGAAATGTGTCAGCAGATTAGATTTGTGGGATATTGTACTCTCTACGGTGGTATGTGGAATTTGTTTTGCAGAGTCGGACACGATCCTTGTGTTCAAGATCTTCTATGGAGTATTCGGAGGAGGAACCCGCCTTGCAATGCCGAAGACAATCTGCGCGCCGGACTCATCGTCATTGAAGCCTGGTTCAGGGGCTACCGAGGGAGTCCTGGATTAGGGGGTCCTCGGACAGCCGGACTATATGGTTTGGCCGGACTATTGGACTATGAAGATACAAGATTGAAGACTCCGACCCATGTCCGGATGGAACTCTCCTTTGCGTGGAAGGCAAGTTTGACAATTCGGACACGAAGATCTCCTTCCTTGTAACCGTCTGTGTAACCCTAGCCCCCTCCGGTGTCTATATAAACCGGAAGGTTTAGTCCGTAGGACAACACCAATCATAATCATAGGCTAGCTTCTAGGGTTTAGCCTCTACGATCTCGTGGTAGATCAACTCTTGTAATACTCACATGATCAAGATCAATCAAGCAGGAAGTAGGGTATTACCTCCATCGAGAGGGCCCGAACCTGGGTAAACATTGTGTCCCCCGCCTCCTGTTACCATCCGCCTTAGACGCACAGTTCGGGACTTCCTACCCGAGATCCGCCGGTTTTGACACCGACACCGCCTACGTTGTCATGCTCCTCGACCACCTCCGCCTCCCCTCTACTGGTGTGTGTCTGCATCAAGCGATACCAGGGATGGCATGCTATCGCATGTGTCTACTGATTTAATTTTAGCATACCTTCTTCTTTTTGGTAGGAGCATACGTTCTTGTTTTACGGTTAAAGTGAACTGAGTTTCGTGACCGAGAGTTCAAACAATAAATCGAATCAAATGTGCCGAGCAAGGAGTTTCGATGGTTTTTCGAGAGGGTTAGTTAGTTGAATGAGCCTTTCAACCTCGACGAGATGGAGAATGATGTACCACTGCAGCAAGCCAGCATGGTTCTCACGTCAATGCGGGAGATGACTCCAACCGATGCACGCTAGGATGTTGATAGTGGCTGCATCAAAATCGGCATGAATGGCGGCAAACTGCACCACCACATCCCGCATATCACCATCGCTCGACGACATCCTCTGTGAAGGAGAGACTTGTGTGGACCTTTCATCCCGGCTAGGACGTCTTACGCAACCACATCGTGCAGCCGTGCACAGCTAGCGGCACTGTCGCTACTTGTGTCGCTACTACAGGTAGCTCTGACTGCCGCGAGCACAATGGCGCCGACAATGGCTGCACTTGACTTGTCATGGGTGGCCGCACCTGCACCACCACATCTCACGCATCACCACCTCTCAACATCGTCCAAAGCAGGCGTCGAAGGAGGGACCGGCGCCGAAGCCGTGGAGGTCGAAGACGAGGGCACGGCGAGTGCGGCCATCTGGTGGCGCCAAAGCTCCGGGAAGCCGTGGAGGACGAGCACCGCCCGAACGGCGGCGGGGCCTGCTCGGCCACGGGGAGGGACATGCCGTTCACGTCGGTGTTCCAGCGGGCCGCACGTCGCTGGGCTCCTCTATGCTCGCAGCACCACCCCCGTGCTCTTCTCGTATCAAATTAAATCTATCTTAATCGGAGGAGTTGGCCCACATAGATAAGTGGCGGTCTCTTATTGGCCCTGCACAATATTTCCTGCAAGGAGCCCTGCAGCTGAACCGAACCCATTTGCTCGACATTATGACGCAACCAGCGTCCAATAGGGATTTCTGCTGTGCTGATTTTCCGTTTTTTTCTCTTTCAAGGTTTGATTCTATTCCGGTATTTCTTGGTGGGCTTCCTGTTGGGGTTTTTTCCTCGAGGTTTTTATTTTTGACTTTTTTTTATTTACTAGCACATATGCCCGTGTGTTGCGACGGGGGACAAACATTAATCTTTATCATCAAAATTCATTGCAAGAAATAAAAAAAACCTAGCGAGACATGTATCTCGCTGGCGGCACGGGCATTGGCGGACACTTAAGCGTGTCATCACCCATGATTTTATGTTTCGTGAGTGTGGCGACGAGCTGGTCATATGTTTCGAGTGTGGAAATTGCGAGTTCCTCCTCGTCCTTAAATGCCTCCTTGGTCTGCCCCACCCATCTGCCTCTCGCCTTTGGTGTAAATTATAATGGTTTAGCCCACGAGTCATTTAATTATGCACCATGCACATCAACATGAGCTTGCAGGTTTAATCGGGTCTTTATTTCTTCCATTGGCCCATAATAATCTTGAATCTTTAATCGGGTCTTCATTTCTTTCATTGGCCTATAATCTCAAATATTTAGTTGGGTCTTCACTGATTCCATTGGCCCACAATGAGAGATCTTTAATCGTGTCTTTATTGCTTTCATTGGCCCATAATCTCATATCTCAGATGGGAGATCACCCTCGTAATATGCATCCTCATTGCATACCTCACTCTCTGAGTTTTTTTTAATGTGTTTTTGAGGCTGCTTGTTGATTTCCATGGCAACTTGCTAGCGTATATAAACTTGTAGAATTCAAAGTAAGAAAACTATGTGGCACTATTTAATCGATGAACCAAAATAAAAAGACTATTATAGGCTGCTATGCTGCCCTGCCTGGGACTTGGGCCGGAAGAAACAACTCAAACGGAGTTGTCCGACGTATATGGCCGACCCACTTTCATCCTCGTTGGTGATAAAAAGAGCATCATCTTGTATATATTTTCATCTCTATCTGTTCAAAATCAATAGTAGATGGGTGGTTGTTTGGCTAGCAGGTACTGTTCCAATGCTTTGGACAAGCCTAGGACGATCCAGCGACGCATGAAAGAAACCGGCTTGCTCGTATGTGAAACGGACAAAACCAAAATAGCTAGCATACGTGAAAATCAATCGAAGTGGAACGAAAGAAAGCGGGACGAAAATAAGAATTTCGCCTTCCTTTATTAGTAAGTATAGATTCTTCAAGAAAATAGCACACTCGCCTTATCGGTGATTCGTAGCTCGTTATTTGCTCAACGGTGCATAAGAGGGTAGAGGTGCGCTGCAAGACGTGGCTCAGCATGTAGCACTAGCGGTTTCTCTATGAAGAGGTCGTGCTTGGACTCGCGGAGATTGATGGCCGGCACCCCAGCCGGTTTGGTCCAGGTGAAGCCATGCAGGAGCCTGCCGAAGAGCATGACACTCATCGTTGTTCCTAGTGATGCTGCGATGCATCCCCGCCGTCCGGTGCTAAAGGAGATGAACCGCAATTCGCTCTCGGTAAGCACCACATTGATGTTGTCTCCCATATGGCGCTCTGGCTTGAAGTGGAGTGGTTCATCCCAGACGGTGGGGTTCTGGCCCAGGGCCAGTCGGCTGAGGATGACGTGGCTACCCTTGGGCACGCGGTAGCCCGCAACAATGGTGTCGGCAATTGCGACGTGCGGCACGTTGAAGGGAGCAATTGGGTGGAGGCGAAATGCCTCACGTATGCACGCCTTGAGATAGTTGAGCTGCATGATGTCCGACTCTTGCACCAGTCGCTCGCGACCGACCACCTGGTCCATCTCCTCCACCGCTTTGGCCAGCAATTCTGGGCTGTTCACCATCTCCGCCAGCGCCCACTCCACTGCGTTTGACGGGTTATCTATGGCCGCTAATATTATGTCCTGCATGCATTCCATGGAGATAAATGTAAGTTAATACAATTTATATATTTGCATAAAAATAGATTACATTGAATAATTGGAATTTTAAATACATTTTAAGTTGAAATCACATCAAAATGGTAGAAAAATGCAATAATGATATGTTTAAACTATCAATTAATAATTTCTTATTCTATTGTTTCCCTTTTCCAACACCTGCGAAATACAGTATAAGATCTATTTAAGAGTGTGAGCTGTTACCTTTTCTCATGGATGACGTATTACCTTGTAGGACTATGAGGCGAATTGGTCACTAAATTCAATCTAGGCCCTTGAACAACCTTAAAATTTCTCATTAATTAATATTTTGCTTACCTTGCACTGTGCTTTGACCTCATCGATGCTGAGCAACGGCTTGCCGTCACCATCGACGAGCGTGATGAGAATGTCAAGGAAGTCCTGGACCCCGTCCTGCCTCTCGCCGTTGTTCCACTGCCTCCAACGCTCTTCAATGACCATGTTGTGCAGTCTATCCACTTTTGTGTTGGCCTCCTTAATAATTTTCTCATGGCCGTCGAGGTCTAGGCCAAGTAGACACGAGAGGTAGTCGCTGACACAGAACGAGAAGAGGAGCCCTAGGAGGGTGAAGGAAGCGTCCATGTGCTCCACCTCCATCGGCCCCGGCCCGCCGTCCGGCTGAGGCTCCTCGAAGTACCGTTGGCCGAAGGCAAGCCGGCGGATGACGTTGCCGCAGTAATGTTGCGTGACGTGCCTGACATTGATGTTGGCTAGTCCCAACGTTGAAGATGACCCCACGGCGGTGAGGTTGTAGATGTAGCGCGTCAAGTTGTCAGCTTCGTCGGCGCGCTTGTCATGGAGCCACTTGTGGCGGGAGGGGCAGATGATCTCAGAGGTGAGCACCTTGCGCATCTTCATCCACTGGTCGCCGACCGGCGTGAGCACGGCGTCCTTGTAACCGCAGCTGATGGCGTCGGAGGCGAAGGTGAGTGGGCGGGACAAGAAGTTCTTGTCCTGCTTCTTGAGCACCTCCCTTGCGATCTTGGGACATGTGATCGGGATGACGTGGACACCGCCGAGGCGGAAGCAAGCGATGTCGGTGCCCATATCCTTCATCACGCGATGGATCCAACGGAACGCCGGCTTATTGAGCATCATCTCGGGCAGGCTACCTACCAGTGGCCACGACCATGGTCCCGGCGGAAGTGGAAGCGGGACCATCGCCGATGCGCACGTGCCACTGCGGACCTTGCTCTTGGTCATGGCAAGGTGTATGAGCGTTATTACGATGAGCAACTGGGACACAAAGCAGCAGCAAGCCAGCATTGTGGAGACTACTGCTTGCTGAGTGCACACAGGCTTGCGAGGTAGTTTGCTTTGTTATCGTTGCCTAGGGAAGCCAACTTTGCTTTACTTGCTGTTCTGCCCATGAGTGCGAGACCCCTCTTTATATGTTTCCTCCGTCCCAAAAAATTGGCTTAGATTTATCTAGATACGAAGCTATCTACGTATCTAACACTAAAACATGTTTACATATATTCCACATGCGTGGATCGTTTACCACATGTATCACATGGTATTTCAAATGTATTTATCCTGATAGTACTAATAATAATTGTCTACAGAATGAGAAATCTTCTATTTGTAGATTGTCTTAGATTTATTTAGATACGAAGGCTGATACTAATAATAATAATTATCTATCCAAACGTAGTCAAAACAGAATAAAAAGCTTCTATTTATAGATTGCCTTAGATATATCTATATACGAAGGCCGATACTAATAATAATAATTGTCTATCCAAATGTAATCAAAACAGAATAAGAAATCTTCTATTTATAGATTGTCTTAGTTTATTTAGATACGAAGGCTGATATTAACAGTATTAATTGTCTATCCAAATGTAATCAAAATAGAATAAAACATTCCTTTTTATAGACTTTCGACCGTACTTATCCGAAAACTAACCATAATTGTCTTTCCAAAAGTATTTCAGACGCCGGGATTTGAAGAGATGGTCGGACCATGCATCCGGGATTCACTGAGCTACTACATCTAGACCTCCAATTTAGCGCTGTACGCGCAAGCGAACGACGGAGCGCGTACCCCTCGCTCCCCCGCGCTGCCTCATGGGCTGGCCCATGTGTGGGGAGGGAAAGCGGAAGCATCTTTTCTTTTTAAAAAATGTTTTCCATTGTAATACTAATTTGGGATTTCAATAAAGTTACAACTTGTGAAATGTTCGTGAATTCAAAAATTGTTCATGAAATGAGAAAAAATGTTCGCGAAATGATAAATGCTGACGGAATTAAAAAATGTTCACCAAATTCCAAAACATTTCTTGAATTCAAAAAATGTTCGTGATTTCAAAGGAATGAACATCTTTTCGAATTTGAAGAACATATTTTGAACATCTAAATAAAAATGGTGTTACACAGTTCTAAATAAAAATGCAAATAACTTGTGAATGTCAATCTCACGTGAGTCAGTCAATGAACTTATAATATCAGTCTCTTAGAGTTGTTGTTTTGGCAACCTAATACTGTTGTAAAAGCAACCGATTCATGATAAGACTTGGTGAGGCTGATGCACATAGCTACTTTCAGTACCTTATTCAGTGTTAATCTCAGAGTCCCGAATTTGGGGACAGGCAGGGGTCCATTAGGAACATGGCAGTTAATTTGCATAATCCTCGACCTCCTCCTGCAATCTCTCTTTCTCCCTTTCTTCTCTGAATTTCCCGGGGTTGTATAAGTCTGTAAGATTCAGATTTTAAGAGTACTTGCTCCCTGTACTAGTTACTTCTACTACTTATTTTTAGCTGTTTAGTACTACTCTGTAGATCTGTGATACTAGTCTAGTCGCTTGTATAATTTTGTTTATTAGTGTAACCTGAACCATGGAGTAGTACCCTGTTCGCATATGTGTGATTATGTGTGTTCTGTAGTCTCTAGCTCCAGTACATGTGAACTATATGTTGTGGTGTAAATCATTTTCATTCTATCTTATAAACGTGTTTCTTCAATAGCTATTTCTGTTCAAGTCTTGTTGTCATTGATGTTAGCATTTCGTTTGTCTCAAGTAAAAAAAATACTAAAAATACAGTGAAGATAATCTGAACCTCCCTATGTAAAATTTAGTTTGTCTATAATACTACTAGGAGATATGGGTGAGGGACTGAAAGGATGATATGCTTCCATGAATTTATTTGTAAGAAGTTTTTCTTGGCTGTGTACAAATCAGCCCAAATATGGGAGCCTCTATTCTGGAAACTAAAGAATTCATATATTGGTAGATAGACTGTGATTTAGGATATGCTAAACAGAAAGCTTTATAAGATGGAACTATCAATTCATCATGACTTCACTTTGTCCTTTAATTTAATATGGTTAGAACTACCATGGTTTTTTAAGTAGTCGGGGCATAAAGAAACAGTATGCTGGATGTTTGGCCTTGCATCTGTCCTTCCATGAATTCATGCTTGTGCATTGCTAGTTATTGCTTTTTTTGCAGGTCTTCTTCTTCCTCGATCTGGTGCAGCAGCAATAATTCAATGTCATGGTCATGGAGCAGCAGCCATATATTTTTCTTCTTCTTATTCTTCCCTGAGATGACATGAGATGAGGTTTGTTTTCCTCAAGGTCAAGGTGCAGCAGCTCGATTTGATTTGATGTGATTGGATTCAGTTTCCTCACGCCTCTCTGTTTGCATTGCAGGCTCTGTTGGTCGGTCTTCAATTCTTCATGTTGCTGCTGCTACTGCTACATGAGGACCCTCTTCAATTCTGCATCCGTTGCGGCCGCCGCAGCTTCCACCTCCAGAAGAGCACCTGCTCCTCGTGCGGTTACCCGGCCGCCCGCATCCGCAAGTGTAAGCTCCCCTTCCTCCGTCCTAGATCTCTAGGTCTGTTGCTGTCATGCGCCATGTTCTTGATGTTGCGCGTCCTCATGTGGATGCCACGAACGGCACTGCTCCTGCGTGCAGATTTGATTCACCGCATTAGTATGCGGTTGTTGTCTCACCGTGGTTGTTCAAATTGAGATGCACCCAGTTGATTCGTCATCTTGGGTCATAATTTTTCTGCATTCCCTGTTGCTGTAGCTTGTTGGATGCACCATACATCTTGCAAAATGCTTCCCAATTTTTGCAACCAAAATGGGTTACGCTCTCAGAATTATACAGCTTTACTTCAAAATCTATATCATGATGGGTCCTTAGGTGAATTTTCTTTGTTTCCATACTTTCATGGTCTTCAAAACCCATCCTCTCCAAGACGTAGCGTCTTGCATGGCATGGGATAAGCTAGCCGAATTGTAAAAGATGAAAAGTACACGCTGAAATAGTTGAAGTCGTGCTTAATTACGAAAAAATAACACTTGTCGTCGTTGCGTACCGTTTCAACATCGAACGTCTCCTCCAGCTTAATACTGAAGCGCCGATCTTCGTCCAGGTGAGGCCTGTCGCACTGACCTCGGTCGTCGTGGCACCAGTCGCACTCCCCCGGGAGACTTTCGTCGTCCGAGTACGACATTTCCTATGTTCATAATTCAAATATTAAACATCTAAAATTAAACATATGTACTAAAAACCTAAGTTAGATCATTATTATTCATCACGGGTTGACTATCGGTTTGTCGAGTCTTTTCTTGAAAACTCTCAGCGCACGTGGTGTATACATTCGACCGTTGGTGATGGTCGCTCCTCCCTTTGTCCCCGTGTGCATTACACCAAAATGTCTAGCTAGCACACGGGAACAAAGGAGAAGCGACCCCCACGACAACAGTCGGGATTCTTCGTCCTCTCATATATATATGGTGGAACTCTCCCTCACTGATTCCTCTCTGACATTTGCGACCGTCGGTGATGGTAGCTCCTCCTTTCGTTCTCGAGTGCATTACACCAAATTGTCTAGCACACGGGAACGAAGGAGAAGCTACCCCCACGACAACAGTCGGGATTCTTCGTCCTCTCATATATGGTGGAGACTCGACAGACTTACAGTCAACCCGAAATATCGTTTAATTATCTTTCTAAAAGAGGATTTGGCTGGTCTCACCTCGATGTCAGAGGGGGCGGTGACGGGGACGACGACGGGGATGATGGAGGGCCGGGGGCTCCTAGATTTTTGCGAAAACAAAAACTCTATAAGCTATCAACTAATCATAGTGCTCTCCAATTTTAGCATTCAAAGTAGGACCGGAGTAGTTTTCCACTTTGAGCATTCAATAAGAAAAATCAAATCACAAAATAAAGTAGTATTCAAATTAGGATGCATTCAATTATAAGCAAAACTACATCATCTCCATGCGTCCGTACATCGTCGAATATTATCACTAATACACCTCGAATACTATCATACATATAGCATCGCTAGTACAGCTAGAACAGTAGCGCCCGACGGGTATCGGCGCGGGCGGTGGACACCCAAAGGGACGGAACCATCACAGGATCATAGCTCCAGTGAGATCCCTGAAGAACTTGCCAGGTATTGTCGAACCTGCCCTCCAACGCAACCATGTAGCGACGGACGTGCTGGTCCTCCTCGCTGACACGGTGACGTACCACCTCCGCGGTGTCCGGAAGCCTCGGCACCATCACTGGCCCACGCGAGCGCCACCAAACAAGGATCGGGTCAACGACGGGCTGGTTCCTCACCAACCTACGCCCACCGGAAGGTAGCACCTCCTAAAACCAGCCCGGCGGAGCCCAGTCCCGGACATGGCCCCTCTGATCAAGCCGGCCTCCCCCGCCGAGTCGATGACGAGGATGCGGGATAGGCATCATCGACGTCGATGCGGGAATAATTGCTTTAACTAAAAAAACAAACTAGTTCTATTAATTTCCTTACTATAAATAGAATAAAGTAGTACTTACTAAAAATAAATTAGCTAGTTTAACTAGTTCTATTATTTTTCTAACTAATTCTATTAAACACTTTCTAAGTAGTACTTACTAAAAGTTATCGGGGAGGGGGGTACATATATCGACAACGACATACCCGATAAAAAATAAGAAGAGGAAGAAGACGAAAAAAGAGGAGAAGAAGAAAGGAATAGAGGAGGAGATCGAAGAAAAAAAAGAAAAAAAGAGGAGAAGAAGAAAAAATAGAATAATATATTATTCTATTTCTTCTTCTTCTCCTCTATTTCTTCTTCTTGTACTCTTTTTTTTCTTCTTTTTCATCTTCTTATTTATTTCTCCTCTACTTCCTCTCCTCTTCTTCTTATTCTTCTTCTTCTCCTCCTTCTTCCTCTTCTTATTTTCCTTTTTTCTCTCCTTCTTTTTCTTCTAAATATGAACATACATAAATGACTTCTAAATATGAAAAATCTAAACTACACATCTAAATTAATACATCTAAATTACAACAACTAAATTAACTACACATCCAAATTAATACAACTAAATTACAAATCTAAATTAAACTACGTACACATATAATAGCTAGGGGGCGCGGCGGCAGCGGCGGCGGCCATTACAGGGAGGAGGAGGAGGAGGGGATCGGGGCGGCGCTCACAGGGTGGCGGAGGGCGACGGCGTGGGTGGCGGAGGCGACGGCGACCGCGGCGGGCCGGGGGCGGACGGCGGCGACGGTGACGTACGGGGCGACGGCTCGGGGGCGAGCGGCGGAGGCCGACGGCGACGGCGGTGGGGGCGGAGGACGAGGGCGACGGGCGATGGCGTGGGCGCGGGGGCACGGGCGACGGCGGCGACGGCGGGGCAGCCTGGCGGCGTAGATCGAGCTCGCGGCGTCGTCGGGCGGGGGGACACTGGCGATGGAAATCAGAAAATTTCCAAAGTGCTGCTTATATAGCAAAGGCTTTGGTCCCGGTTCAACGCACAAACCGGAACCAATACCCACCCTTTGGTCCCGGTTGGTGCCACCAACCGGGACTAAAGGCCTCTTTTCACCAGCGCAAAGGGCGGGAAGCAGAGGGCTTTGGTCCCGGTTGGTGGCACCAACCGGGACCAAAGGGGAGCATTGGTTCCGGTTGGAGCCACCTGTAACACCCCAGAATTTTAACCTTGTTTTAATCACCAACCGGGACCAAAGGGGAGCATTGGTTCCGGTTGGAGCCACCTGTAACACCCCAGAATTTTAACCTTGTTTTATTAATTAAAATTTTGCCAGGAAATTAAATTTTTATTTTTCTGTATTTCTCTTTTGATTTCAGAAAACCCCTTCTCTTTAATATTGTTGGTTTTTACCTCAAGTGGAAACTTTCCAAAATTATTATTGAATTTGTATGCTCTCTCTATAAAACAATTCTTTATCAGTGGATTTAATTGCATAATTTTGAGCTCTACATCAACTTTTTAAATCTGGCCCAATAGGTATTTTTGCACTACAACCTATTTAAATATTCCTTTAAATATTCTTCCAAGTGTTTGGAGATGTCAGTAGATACATATGATTCAACTGCATGCAAAAACCCAGTGATGTTCTTTGAAATATTTGAGTGAATCATCCTCATCTTCATTCTGCTTCAGTTTGGTGATTTGTACTGCAACCCTAATTTATTTTGCTCTAGTGCCCTTGAGCTTTTTCCTACCTATAGACCTCCCTGCAAAACCCTTAAGTCCAGAAGAGTGGACCCATGGGAGGGTTTTAAGTGCATGCAATAAGACCTTTTTCTTTCTGTCCAAAACTGCAAGTTTGCAAAACTTGCACTAGCAAGTTTCTGGTTTTTCCCAAATGATCTTGCCATCATCACCTACATCTAGGGAGACCCTGATCTGGAGTTTTTGGCCACTCCAAGAGTTGCCTAGATGCACTTAGCTTTCTGTCGAACACCTTGTGTGTAGGAATAGTTTTGGCATGTTTTCTAGTTTGCATTATGTGCTTGAGCCCCTGACCCATCCAGCATGTCCACTAAGCTCCTAGCTATCCCTAACCCTGGCCTGTTAACTACCAACTTTATCCAAGCTCTCTAGCACGCGCTGGCATTACGTCGAGCACGTAGCGTGCATGCACTAGACGCGGCCAGAGCGCGCGTTTTGCATGTGCGTGCGCACGGGTCGCCGCGTCCCGCCCCTGGCCCTTGCTCGCCTGCAGAGCCACGCCCTGCCCTTGCCCACTCGCCGGAACCCTCCAAGCCACCCTGGCGCTCTACAGCGCCGCCGTCAGAGCCCTTGGCGGCACGCCGGCGTCGGCAGTAGGCTCCTGCCATGGACGGCGCCGCCCGAGCCACTCCAGCGCGCCAGCTGCCCCTAGAACAGCGCAAGCTTATCCCCTCCCTCTGCCAGACCCCGCCAGCCAACGCCACGCGCCCCCTGGCTACAGAATGGCGACTCGCCGTTGTTCTTATCCACCACCGCGGGAACCAGCCTCGTTGCACTATAAAAGGCAGCCCCGAGCTCCTCCGAGCACTCAGGCGACCCTAGGCCACCCCCATAGCACTCCCGCAGCCAGCAATCGACGGGGAAGGGCCTTCTTCCTCGTCTCCGGCCAGTTCGGCCGCCGCCGCGCTCCGGTGCCTTGCGTCGCGAGTAGAACCTCCCCGGTCCATCCAGCGCCGCCATTCGACCCTCCTAGACCTTGCGGAGCCACCCCACCTCTCAAACTTGATCGGGAACCACCGTAGCCCGAAGCCCCATTTGCTCCCGAACCACCGTCCGCCGCGGAGCTCGCCGCCGGCGGCTTCCTCCGTCCTCACCTGCCTAGCGCCCACCAGGAGGACCGCCCTGGGATGGCGGATCCATCCCCGCCCTCAGGACCCCGCGGGGAGGCGCCGTTCGTCGACGGCGATCGCCGGAGTCCCGCCTCCGTTCGGGCAGAGGAAGAGGAGGGAGAGGGGGACTAGTCAAACCTGACCAGTGGGCCCCCTGGACCCACTGTCAGCGACCCTCGCGCCCGTCCACTCTGGATAAGTGAAAGCGTAAAGTCTCGAGTACGTCTCCTCTGCCCCGAAAGCGTATTCTGTATCGAAACGTTTTCTTTTTCTGATTTATTAAAAACAAACTCTGACTAAACTTTGACTGGCTATATCTTTTAAAATAAAATTCCAAATGAGTTGATTCTTTCTCCTACCTCTCTCAAATTTCATCTAGTTTATTTTAAGATTTATTTCAAAAATATTTGGGACAACTTTTTGTACTGTTTTTGAAACATATGTTATTTGAATACTTTTCAAAATAGGAAATGGAGAGAGAAGAAAACTTTCAAAAAGTTTTGGAATGCACACTTCCTCTCCACAACCTGAAGGCAAGCATTCTGAACTCTGGCATAATATTTTTGTGTGGTGTTTTGATACGGTTACAACACCACCTAGACTCGGAGCATACGTTATTTTTATGTGACGATAAAGACATACGCATGAGTGCATAATGGAGATGCTTTGCTATTAGTAATGGATATGCTGGTGATGGTAATCATCCTCGTAAGTTTCTCATGCATACCGGAAGGAAGCCGGGAAAGTCGCGGTCTTGGGTAGACACGAGCTTGTCCCTAGTTCCACGTCGAGACGAGTATGTCCGGTATGGCATGGTGAGGCTTGACGAGTGGTGAGTTTATCTGTTAATGGAAATATATTTGTCATGCTAACCATGCGGAGAATACTTGGACCTCCTGAGTCGGCCGTAGGTCGAGTCTTGTTCAGTAACTCCCCCTACTTGTTTCGTACTACCACTTGTCCCTGCCGCAGGTAGGGTACGGTTCAGTAAGTTGTCAACCCCGTCCTAGCACACACCGTACAGAGAGGCCATGGTGGAAGATACCGGAGGCCTCCGGTAGGCATGCCACCTGGTCCGGGGGCATGGGTGTTTCCGGTTGGGACCGAGAGGGGGCACCCCTTAGAGCGCGCGATATAAATTTGATCCCATGCTACGTCGAGGTTGTAGCCTCCCCACTTAGAGTTTTGCTTGACAGGTGTCATGGGTGATTCCAGACACCAGTAAGTTAAGGTGGTGTGTGCAGGTCAGGCGTGTTTTCAATTAAAAGGCCGTAAGCGGAATTAGCCCCGATGGACTAAATAAATCCGTTACTCGTGGGTATAGAGTACACCCTCTACAGAGGTTAAATCTATTCGGATAGCCATGTCCATGGGTAAGGACTACAGTCTGAGATGGGTTTAGTGACGGTCTTCGGATGGAGAAACGGCTAAACTAGATCATTGATTATGACCTGTGACATATGAGGATTATGATTATTATAGTGACGGTCTTCGGATGGAGAAACGGCTAAACTAGAACATTGATTATGACCTGTGTCATGTGAGGATTTATTATTATTATTATTGTGGACTAACCTTTTACATTATTTGGATTATTGAGTATCCCTGGGACGGTGCTACCTCCTGGATACTCCCTGTGACTATTCTTTTATAAGCCCTTTATGTGGTGTCGCCCAGACGCCCGACTGTGGCATGCTTGTTATTTCTATTATTTATAAGCCCTTTATGTGGTGTCGCCCAGACGCCCGACTGTGGCATGCTTGTTATTTCTATTATTTATAAGCCCTTTATGTGGTGTCGCTCAGACGCCCGACTGTGGCATGCTTGTTATTTCTATTATTTATGAGCCCTTTATGTGGTGTCGCTCAGACGCCCGACTGTGGCATGCTTGTTATTTCTATTATTTATGAGCCCTTTATGTGGTGTCGCTCAAACGCCCGACTGAGGCATGATTTATCTTATTATCCTTTCGAGGCGTTGCTTCAGACACTCGATCGGTGCATTCTATAATTCTACTCCCGTAATTGCATATTCATATTTTACCCGCATGCGTCTATCATGGACTTCGTTTATTTCGTGACTGACGTTATGATCATAGAATATTTCGAAGCATGATTATCCCTTATTATATTATACCCGTGTTCAAAATATTTGCGAGTACATTCAAAAGTACTCACTGGCTTGTCCCTGGCTATTGTCTTGGCCAGATTTCTCGCATGGAGATAGCATTGCGATGACAGCCCCGGAGCCTGCGCAATGATGATAGCAGCCTCGCGAAGATAGGAGTTATCCTGGTCAGCTGTTCTTGTGGGAAATGGAGTCCCATAGACGTAGATGAACCACAAACCGCTTCCGCCATCAACCACTAGAAAGCAAGTGTTGTACTCATAGGCCACAATGGTCTTGTACTACATACTTTGTACTTTGCTTGGAATTTCTGTAACAAGTTGGTGCCTCATCAGCTAACAGTAATCCTGGGGCTGGTGAGCACAAGGGCCATTTTCTGGAAAATTAATATCCCGAAAAACCGGTCCTGACAAACTTGGTATCAGAGCCAGGCTGACCATTGGCTAATCCTATCTTAGCCAGGTCAATAAACCTAGGTTAACCAACCCACCAGACCTTAACCCAACCCCGGCCAAGCTTCTTGTGTAAGATAGCCACACAGTGACCCCGACGCTTTTGGCAGTCGGTGCCCAACCTATAAGCCTAGCCTGTCGATCACGCGCCAGTGACCGACACCTAACATGTCTCATTCGCAAGCATGCTAAGGAAGACTCCGTCCCCTTTTTCTATAAAAAGGGCACGCTAGCCTCAACACAGCACAGCACAGCCTCTTTCCCAAACCCAGCCACGATGCCTGGCCCCATTGTTCAAAATGAGACCACAGCCACCAACCTTGGAGGTTTTGTGACCGTGCTCGCAAACCTCACCCGCCGTGCATATGCATTAGAAGAACCCCCAGAATATGTTGTGTACCAAGGACTCATGAGCGGTGAGAGCCGTCAGTTCTGGGCCACTGTACACATCTATGGTAGGGGTCTATCACCAGAACGCCCCTACAGGTTCATTGGAAGGACCACTTCCTTTGAGCCACAAGCCATCCAACTGGCAGCTGGAGAAGCTATAGTTCAACTCCGACACTTGTCGCCCAGAGTTAACTGTCGCTCGTTCTACTACTACCCTAGCCGTGACGGGTATGGTAGGCCGCCCCATGTTGCCAACGGAGATCACGAGACGGATCCTGCATTGTTGCATCTGGTGCGCTATGTAAGTGCACTAGAGGAACTGTTCGATCAAATCACCCTTGATCTGATCGCAGCTCGTGGAGAACTAGTTCGCCGAGCCCCGGCGAGAGGAGAAGTGGAGCCCGACGCCGACAACCCAGTCGTGCTGTTCGGACACCCGATCGAGCCCTTGAGGTCTGCCCCAGCCATCGGCCAAAATGCTTTGGCATCCCCAGAAGTGCTTCGTCGCCTTTTGGGAACACGCTCCAACGGGATTGTGGCCAACAACCCCCGCGACGGTCATCATCGCTACCCCGACCCTGCAGCCCCTCAACCTCATCCGGCTAATCCCGACGGTGAAACCCGTGGAGAAGCTTCGACGTCCACTAGACAAGCCCGCTTAGATATTAACGTAGTAGACTAAGTCGCTCGAGTAGTAACGAGCCTTAGTACGTCTACGCCTTGTAATTGTGTGATCCTGTACCACCATTTTTAAATGTTGTCTGCTCGTGCGCCCCTATTTTGGAATAGTAGCCATGCATTTGTACGTTAGCGTACAGTTACATTTTTAATTCCGGGCGCAGCTACCAAGACCAACCCCGACGACACCCACAGTATGCGTCACATTTATGAGATATGAGTATCTGTGGCTTTGACCCCGACCCATAGAACAGAACCAGTTACCCTTCGCCACGGTAGATAACCCAGCCCCAATGCTATATAAAAGGCCACCCCGTGACCTTGCCAAGTATCCCTCCCCTTGTGCGCAACACTCACAGCCATTTCTTTGCCATGCCGACCCCCAGTATTTATCTGAGAACTCCAGACGCAACCCCGGGTAGTTTTGTTAAATTATTGTGGGACTTTACTTGCAGTACCATGAGTGCCATCCATCCACCCCAGTACGAGTTGCTCAAATCGAGGATCACCCCATCCACCTCGAAATATTGGGCAGTGGTGCACATCCCTCCCGCAAACCCAAACCAAGACCCAACGGAAGTCTCCTTCGTGGGGAAATCCATGCCGACTCCGCATATGGCCATAGAAGCTGCTGCGTACGAAGCGCTCGCTCGTCTTCGATTCGCGGTACCCTATGCCAGCGAACGAGGATATTATTATTTTCCGAGTCGTGCAGCACCCGGAGAAGTAGCATCTTTTCCCGGTGGATGAGTCGAGAGAGACCCAGTACTGGCCAACCTTGCCCAGTATGTTATCGCTCAGGAGCGTTTGACCCAGCGGGTAAAGGGATTTCATTTTTTAAAACTTATTTGAACTCCTGACTTTTTGTGTGTTCAAAATGCAACATTCAAAGCCACATCATCATTTTTCAATCCTTTCTGACTTCATTTGTTATTTTTCATGCATTTACTAATTATTTTGAGCTATAAGACCCTAAAATTGAAAAGCATTTCAAATGAACTCTAAAAAGGTTGAAAGTTGGCATGATATCATCATTTCATCCACATAGCATGTGCAAGAAAGTTGAGAGGGTTACGGCAAAAACTGGATGCACTTCGTGTACAAAACGGACAATCTCTTTCAAAGTATCAGGATTTCATCCGGAAACTCGTCTGTTACAAAGGGATTTCATTTTTTAAACCTAATTTGAACTCCTGACTTTTTGTGTGTTCAAAATGCACCATTCAAAGCCACATCATCATTTTTAAATCCTTTCTGACTTCATTTGTTATTTTTCATGCATTTACTAATTATTTTGAGCTATAAGACCCTAAAATTGAAAAGCATTTCAAATGAACTCTGAAAAGGTTGAAAGTTGGCATGATATCATCATTTCATCCACATAGCATGTGCAAGAAAGTTGAGAGGGTTACGGCAAAAACTGGATGCACTTTGTGTACAAAACGGACAAGCTCTTTCAAAGTATCAGGATTTCATCCGGAAACTCGTCTGTTACAAAGGGATTTCATTTTTTAAACCTTATTTGAACTCCTGACTTTTTGTGTGTTCAAAATGCACCATTCAAAGCCACATCATCATTTTTCAATCCTTTCTGACTTCATTTGTTATTTTTCATGCATTTACTAATTATTTTAAGCTATAAGACCCTAAAATTGAAAAGCATTTCAAATGAACTCTGAAAAGGTTGAAAGTTGGCATGATATCATCATTTCATCCACATAGCATGTGCAAGAAAGTTGAGAGGGTTACGAACTGGATGCACTTCGTGTACAAAACGGACAATCTCTTTCAAAGTATCAGGATTTCATCCGGAAACTCGTCTGTTACAAAGGGATTTCATTTTTTAAACCTTATTTGAACTCCTGACTTTTTGTGTGTTCAAAATGCACCATTCAAAGCCACATCATCATTTTTCAATCCTTTCTGACTTCATTTGTTATTTTTCATGCATTTACTAATTATTTTGAGCTATAAGACCCTAAAATTGAAAAGCATTTCAAATGAACTCTAAAAAGGTTGAAAGTTGGCATGATATCATCATTTCATCCACATAGCATGTGCAAGAAAGTTGAGAGGGTTACGGCAAAAACTGGATGCACTTCGTGTACAAAACGGACAATCTCTTTCAAAGTATCAGGATTTCATCTGGAAACTCGTCTGTTACAAAGGGATTTCATTTTTTAAACCTTATTTGAACTCCTGACTTTTTGTGTGTTCAAAATGCACCATTCAAAGCCACATCATCATTTTTCAATCCTTTCTGACTTCATTTGTTATTTTTCATGCATTTACTAATTATTTTGAGCTATAAGACCCTAAAATTGAAAAGCATTTCAAATGAACTCTGAAAAGGTTGAAAGTTGGCATGATATCATCATTTCATCCACATAGCATGTGCAAGAAAGTTGAGAGGGTTAGGCAAAAACTGGATGCACTTCGTGTACAAAATGGACAATCTCTTTCAAAGTATCAGGATTTCATCCGGAAACTCGTCTGTTACAAAGGGAATTCATTTTTTAAAACTTATTTGAACTCCTGACTTTTTGTGTGTTCAAAATGCACCATTCAAAGCCACATCATCATTTTTCGTGGGTGCAGATCGGTTGTGCGGAGGCGGCCAACACGCGAGTATCATGGTGGACATATGGCCAGTTTCCGATAAAGACAGACTATCCGGTTTAATTAGTATCTTGGCGCCATCTAGACCGTGGCGTGAAGCTCCGTAGACACCTGTGAATGTGAACCACGAAGGGAGGAAACTTACTGGCTTCTCTGGGTCACGGATCAGATCGGCGGCCACACGCGCTCGAAAGAGGAGGGCGGCAGTGTACGCGTGGCAGCAGAGGAGGAGAGGCCGGCGGCGGCCTGCGCTTGCGTCCATTAGAGGAGGAGCGGCCGGCGGCTGTGGTTCGAGCTCGCATCATGTGCGGCGGCGGCGGCGACCGGCGCTTGTGTCCTTCAATAGGGAGTCATGGTCAACGCCTCCTGTTGACGGCGAGAGACGGGGTTGGAGGTGGCAGCCTCCAGCAGGACCCGCGCTGTTAGAGGTGGAGGGTTTGGGTGGCGCCCGAAAGATTGGGGGTTGGTGAGGAGTAGGAGGATCGCGGCTGCTCGTCCGTGCGGCATCTGCGGCGGCTGCTCGCGTCCGTGAACAGGCAGCGAGGTGCATCGTGTTTTAGGACGATTAGGTTTCTGTTTTCGCGTCGCGTGATTGTAGGGTGTTACGGGTTATGGAATTTCATATTTTTCTCCCCGGTGGAGAATGGTCTCTTTTTTTTTGCGAAACCCGGTGAAGAATGGTCAGTCAATGTAAATTATTAAGGGAACGTTTGGTTATTCGGCAAGCGCTTGCTTAGCTTGGCCAAGCAAGGGACCATCAGATTTGGTTCCTGAGCTAGCTTGCCTTGCTGCCAGCGGTTGCAAGCCTTTTGCTCTATGAAGTGAGCGAGCCAAATCGGCTAGCCTCCGTCGGCAAGGCTAGCTTTGCCTAGCGAGGTAAACTGGCAAGGGATCCAAATGCACCCTAAGTGCACGCAGGAAATAGATCAAGTTAAGGCCAGCTGTTAGATTAAGTTAGGTGGACCTAATCATGCGGCGGCAATTGATATGTGTACTTTTTGTGGGGTGCGTTTAGAGAAAATCATGTTTGATTGTTTAATAGTAGTGAAGATGGAGATAGTGGAGATGGAGAGGGAGAGGAGATGGAGATGGAGAAAAATAGGAGTTCGCGCAACAGCGCTGAGCTGCGAGATGGGCAGGACCCACCGCTGGCGAGTGGGGGTGGGGAGTCGGGTGGTGACGCGTCTGAACTCTGAAGCCGCGCGACTCCAATCCTGCTCTCTCCGTTTTCCCTCCACACACACTAGCCCTCTTCCGCCACGAGGATGGCGGCATCCTCCCCGGCGGCCACGGCCACGACGACCCCTCCTCTCGCCGGGCCGGCGATCCACCGCGGCCCCGCCGCCGCCCGCCTCCTCTCGGGGTCGCTCTCCCGCCGCTCGCCCCCGGCATCCACCGCCCAGGCTGTCTCCTCCTCCGCCGCTCCCAAGCCCAGGGTTCGTACATTATGGTTTCCTCCGCGCTACTTAAATCCGTGGCGTCGTGGGCGCGATAGCACATCGCTATGACTCATATGCTTCCCGTGGGGTTCTGGCAGGGCTTGCTCCTGCCATGCCGGGCAGCGGAGGGGGCGGCGCCGGCGCGGGCGGAGGCGCCACTGAAGGTGATGATCTCCGGGGCGCCCGCGTCGGGAAAGGGGACGCAGTGCCGCATGATTGTCGAGAAGGTAAGAAAATAGAAAACCATTGCTTGGATTTCTTCCTATTTTGTTCTGCGCCCAAAAATGCATATGCCGTCAGTGCTAATAATAGCCTGATGCAAATCTGAATTGTGGAGAAAGACTCTTACTAAAGGGGTATACATGTTGACAGATTAATCAGCTTTGTGCTCATTTATTGTTTAACTCTAGTTTTGGCTGTAAATATGGTTATTGATCAATAGCCTGCTCTATTCTAAAACTCTTTTTTTTTTCAATTTCTTTTAGTACGGTTTGGTTCATATATCAACTGGGGATCTTCTACGGGCTGAAGTATCTTCTGGCACAGATATAGGCAAGAAAGCAAAAGAATATATGGACAATGGCATGCTTGTCCCGGATCAAGTTGTGACAGATGTATGTGGTTCAATTCTCAGAGGTTCTTTGTAGCTGGTAGAATTCTGTGAGCTAATAACGATGGTTGTTATTTCATATAGATGGTTGTATCACGACTATCACAGCCTGACGTGCGAGAAAGAGGGTGGCTTCTTGATGGTTACCCAAGGAGTTATGCTCAAGCACAAAGTCTTGAAAGTATGAAAATAAGACCAGATATATTCATTTTACTGGAAGTAAGCCATTTTTACCATTTTAAGACCGCATATATTCATTGTACTGGAAATAGCCGTTTTTGAACATTTACGTCATTTACTATCAACTGACACGTCCTTCATGTTCTTTCAACTTTTGCCTATAACATCTTAATATATTGCGTTACGACCTTGTCGATCATGCTTATCTCAATAGGCATCCTTATGTAGTGCTACATTTTGTTCCCATTCTGATAGATCAAAATGTTTAGAAAGAAAGGATGTTTGAACGAGCTTCATCACGGTACTTCAATTTCATGAATTCTGATTCTCCAACTTGTTATTAGTTTTATGAAGTAAATTTGCTACTCCCTCCAATCCGAATTAATTGATGCAGTCTCTATACAATGTCCATCTTGCATTGTATAGAGGCTGCGTCAATTAATTCGGATCGGAGGGAGTAGTATAATATGGCTGTCGCAATATTCTCCCAGAATGTGGTATGTCCAGGTTGTTGTACAGGGCTGTGCACACAGTACGATACTTCTCCTTCGAAACCGCACAAGAATACCACACCGTAGATTAGGGGTCATAACCAGGTCAAATTATACCCTAGACGTACATTATGGTGAATCCAGTAACTTTGGTTGTGACAATAGGGAAGCTAGTGACTGAGAATAGATTTAATAATTAAGCAAATTGATCAGGTCTGCCCTTGTGCAACTGTAAATAAGATTCATTCTTTACCAATTCATTTAGTGGGAATTCATATCAAGTAGTTGTGCCTTACCTTATCTTTTAAAAGTTTGTTGGTGTGTGACATTCAAACTGATAGCAATTATACACTTAGCTGTGTATTTTCTGAATCAGTGTGGTTCATAATAGTCTGATTCTTCATTTTTTTGAACTTAGTCTGATTCTTCTTTGTGTCAACTTCATTATTTGTATCTTGAAATCAAATACTACACATTTTGCTTCCCTTGCTCTTACAGAATGTCTTTGATCTCTTGTGTTTCATTTTGTTTTCAAGTTCAGGTTCCTGATGTCAATCCCAAACACTGTATACCACAGATATCTTTGACCTCTTGTGTTTCATTTGGTTTCTAAATTCAGGTTCCTGATGACAATCTAATCGATAGATGTGTTGGAAGAAGACTGGATCCTGTGACGGGCAAAATTTACCATGTAAAGAACTTCCCCCCAGAGAATGAGGAGATATCTGCCAGGCTTACTACACGCTCTGATGATACATTTGAAAAGGTTTCTGTTGTTGTCCGCTTAAGTAATCTTTTACTTGTTTTGTCATCCTTGGTAAGGTCTATAGATGTATCTATCTTGTTAAATATAATATGCTAGTTTGAGAGCTTGAGGCTGCATTTAAGAATTTGATTTGTGCAAATTCCTTTTGTTCTGTCATCACTAGCTTGGACCTAGATTTGACCATCAAAGAGTTTGGCAGGTGCAGGTTGCTTAGAAACTTGGTTGTAATTGTGTTCTGTTCGTTACTATCTGTAGGCCACAGCTGCTAAGTAAATATTTTTCCTATTGTTCCTGATCTGTACTATAACTTCTCTTCTTAATGATACGCTCCTGCTTACTCTAGAGGAAAAAAATATTACGCATGCTTTGGTTATCTTAAGTTCAAAGTGTTGTATATCTAGGTTTGACTTGGATTGTATTATTAATATTTTTTAGGTCTTTTTACATCACTTAACCCCCCTCTTTCAGCTAGCTCTACATTCTCAGTGCTTTTTGTAAACTTTTAAGACACATCAGGGGAAAAATATTGTGCTGTTTAAAATTTTACTGTCATTTACAGAATACAAAGTTGAATTATACAATTAAACTGACGCAAACCTTTCCATTACTTACCCTACCCCTTTCCATCCCTTTTCTTTCTGACATTGTGATTGCATAATGCTGGCATCGCTTCCATGAAACATTCTGAACCATAAGAGCCTTCTTTCTTCTGCAGGTTAAATCACGCCTTGAGACTTACAAACAAAATTCTGAAGCTGTTATTCCGACATACTCAGATTTGCTTAACCAGGTTCTCGTGTATTTCTAGCTACTATCATAGCAGTGATCCAGATAGTAAATCAGAAGTAACCTTTGTTCCTTCAACCTGCAATGTAGATTGATGGAAATCGCCCAGTGGAAGTCATTTTTCATGAAATAGAGTCCATGTTACAGAAGATTTGTACGAATGCTTCAGAAAAAAAGTTGGCCAAGGCAAACGGTCAGAGCATAAATAAAGTTCCCCACTAATGTCTTCTTCCACTCTTCTGCTGTCATTCACAACCACTATCATGTAACTCCACTAGATCAACCGGTCTCTCCGTTTGCTTAAGAACAGCCCATTTCACGTTATTTCGAAGCTGCATTCTTTTTAATATTTTTGCATATCACTTTGAGCTAATATGCCTTCTTTTAGAATGTGCTAATATTATTTTAAAATAACCACAATACGCTATCAGTTTTATCTAATATGTCAAGAATCGGTATATATCGTTTATTTAGCGAGACCATGCAAGAGAGCTGCATTTATATATTAGAGAGAAAGATAGTAATATTTTTACAATGCCACGAATGGCATGCCCACAAGAGAAAACAGCAGGACCCAAACAGAGAAAATAAACATCGACCAAAAGGTGAGTTACCAAACTAGGCCGGCCACAAAAAGGAACCCTGCGGGTTAACTTGCGGTTGAATCATGATAGGGCTTCAGCCCAAATTAGGTTGACCACTGAATACCCCACCAATAAGTGACTGGAATCTTCTGAAAGCTGGCAGCAAATGCATATCTCATTATGTTGCAGACCTCTCCTTGCTTTATGACGAAAGATCCAACGTCTCCTTTGGATTACAATCCATATGAAGATTTTGCTGCTTAGCCGTGCCCAGGATTTCTAAATGACTATGGGGAGTTGATTTTTAATTATGTTCTCTTCTTCATTAGTATAATCAGGCAAAGCTTTTAGCTTCTTTTTTTACTATGCCGGCTTTCCCAATTCTGATTGTTTGCTCACACTCTTCATTGAACAGGAAAACCACCAGACACAACAGCTTCGAAAAAGGTACGTGTAATATAGTTAGCCATTTTATTCTATGTGTGAGATCTTAAAGTGACGTGTGTCCACTTCGATCTCCTCTATTAATGTATGTCTAAATGCTTTCTGCCAGGAGTGGCGTGGAATTCCAACGAGATTAAATAACATTCCACACTCCAGAGAGATCAGGAAATACTTTTACGACGATGTGATACAAGCTACAAAGCGTGCTATTGAAGATAAAAAGACTCGGTTGCAGGTTGCCACTTACGTTTAAATTTATTTCAAATCTCAATTGAAGATTGAAATCAGAACTCACTGACTAAACTATTCACTGAGGCAACTTGAGAACTTTTCTCTTTCTATTGCATATTTAACCTAGAGGGAATAATATGTACTTGGGATTAATCATTGTGACTGAACCTTGTAGTCCTTTCACCTTTTTTTTTTTTGCTTCATGTGCTTTCTGGGAAAACATTTTTTCTTGATTTCTGTCTACTTTTCCTCAAACATGCAGATAGATATCAATATTCCGGAGCTTAATCCCGAAATGGTAAGAGCACACAAGCTTACATATCTTTTTTGCTGGCGTAAACTGTCAATCAAACCTTTTTTATCTTCAGGATGTTTATCGTATAGGAACCCTCATGGAACTTGTAAGAGATTTATCTCTTACCTTTGCTGATGACGGAAAGCGTGTCAAGGTGCTTACATTCGGTATTCATCCATATACCTCCACCCGCCCACTGCCTTTTTTGATGACACAACATGAGACTGCTGCCTTATCAGGTCTGTGTTCAAGGCTCCATGGGGCAAGGCGCATTTGCTGGTATTCCACTTCAGCTTGCTGGAACCAGAAAAATATTGGAATTCATGGACTGGGGTGACTATGGAGCAATGGGCGCCTTCATCAATATTGGAGCAGTAGGTTCGTCATTCACTAAATTAATACATTCGATAGCATTGAATAAAATAAATGATGGCTACTTAGTTTCATCTGAAGAATACTGAAAATGAAATTAAGTGTTGGTTATCGGAAATTTTGTGGATTCTTCTATTTTTTATTACTCTCATTGCTATAGATATATGAACTCTACATGGGCACACACACACAGCCATTAAACCGTATGCTCAACTCCCCCCTCAAGATGCTTGCAATGGTGGACATTGCTTAGTCAGCTGGGCGCAGGTGTGCAGGCCTAAGTGCCTCGGTGGGCTCGGCATCAAGGATATTTTAGAGCTCAGCACAGCGCTGCACCTCAGATGGTTGTGGTTTGACTGGATGGACTCGGAGAAGCCTTGGGTGTGGACGCCTTCGCTCAACAGTGCGGTTGACTGGGAGCTGGTTGCATCCTCGGTCTCAGTTTCCAATTGGGGATGGCCACAAGGCCAAATTCTGCACATCTTGCTGGCTTGGTGGTCGGGTGCCAAGGAAGTTCACCCCAAGCCTCTTCCTGCTTATTAAGCGCAAAGGCATCTCAGTCTTCAGGGCGCTTCAGGACAACAGCTGGGCTTGGCCCCTTCAGGGAATATCCACGGAAAATCAGGTCCAGGAGTACGCGCAACTCTGGGTACTTCTCGCTGGTGTCTTCCTTCATCCCACCGTGCAGGACTCAGTTGCGTGGAGATGGTCGGTGGATGGGTCTTACTCCGCGGCCTCGGCCTACTCCATCCAATTCCAGGGCTCTTTCTCTCCGGTGGATGTCCACCCAGATGCCATCTGGAAGGCGAAGACTGAAGGAAAATGCAGGTTTTTCATGTGGTTGCTGCTGCGTTGACGCATTCTCACGGCAGATAGGCTTTTGACAAGGGGTTGGTCTTGCAGCGCGCTCTGCCCGCTGTGTGGCAATGCTCCAGAGACGGCAGATCATCTTGTCCTTGGCTGTAGCTTTGCCTGTTATTGGTCGTGCCTTTTATTGTTTTCTGCTGTTTCCTTTTGGTCGTGCATTTTATTGTTTTCTGCTGTTTCTGTTTATTTTTAAGTATACTAGTATGTTTAATTTGATTACAGGTGCTAGTGAGGTTGATAAAGAAGATGACATGTTTGTTCTCATTGCTCCCCAGAATGCTGTTGGAAACTGCATAATTGATGTAAAGATTCTATGTCTTAGTATTTTTTTCCTGGTTATAGAGTATATACCCTTTTCGATCTGTAGTGTCATATTAAAGTTTTGCAGGATATGAGAGCTATGACTGATGCTGCTGGTGACAGACCTGTGATTCTTGTAAATCCTCGCCTGAAGGTTGGGCATACTAACTCTCTCTCTCTCTCTCTCTCTCTCTCACACACACACACACACACACACACACACACACACACACACACACGACATATCTCTTAAGAGATTTTTGCTTTATATTCTGGACCTGTTTATTTCTGAAAGTAGTGTAGTTTCTATTATCTCTTTTATTGCTCTTAGGAAATCTCATTGGAACTAAATTTTTTGTGTTTGTTTGCTCATATAATCCTTGGGCCTAATCTAATCTAGGAAGGGGTGTTCTAGAAATAAAAATCAAACCTGGTGAGAAATTATTTCTTGGCATCGTCATAGCAAACCTTAATATCTCTGAAATTTACATTTACAGGATATGCCTGCATCAAGTGGCGTAATGCAAGTAAGTGCTCCATATATGTTCCACTTAATCATAGCATGACAGCTAGTATTCAGCTGTTTCTTGGTTTTCATGTTGAAGACAATGGGAAGAGATGTGAGGCTTCAGTATGCTGCATCATTTGAGACTTGTTATTCTTTCCGGCTTCTCTTCTATGCTGGTACATTTTATCCTATCATGGGCGCTTTAAGGTTATCTCTCTTACTTTTGTTCTCCAAAGTATCATACTTCTGCTAATGGTGCTGACAGTTAGATAAATTACAGTCATTACAGTTTGGTTGAATTATTGATACAGGATGGCTTATCCTAATAAATACGAGATTTTTCGAAGGGTTGATGAACCTAATGGAGAAAAATATGATTTGCTAGCTGAATTCACCGGGAATCCAACGGCTGATGACATCACCAATGCCTTTGTAGGACCAAAAAAGTAAGAATTTATAGAAGTTTCTTATTTAACTTGTTATCTAATTTTTAAATAGCTATAGCCGCCATTACAGTTAATATTATACTATTTGTGCAAAATAGTGGGCGACTTTCACTGCCCCCTTCTTTACAACTGATCCATATGTTTATTCCTTTTGATATGCTGGTCAATGGTATGACTGAGATGAATTGTGAAACACAGATATTGCACAGCTATTGGTATTGAGTGTTAGGAATGAACTTAATTGCACAGTATTAGTTTCTGCGTAGAAACATGTTCTCCAAAAAAGTTCCATTCCAGAAACATACTTTTGATTATTATTATTTTGCTTATTGTTAAGTTGATTGGTGAGGTTGTTCTTCAACAGTGTATTTGTATTGAATAGCTGAAGTAGCAAACTTACAGAGCTGTACATTCCCTTAGAAACAAAAGATAGATTAATGAACTAAAACAAATGTCACGTAAGTGAAATAGAAAAAGAATTCAGGACTCCCTGTATCCCATAGAATATATATATAAAAGGAGAAAACGAAAGACCTAAGGTAGTCTTCATTCAGAGTGTCTGGCCTTAATTGCTTATTGTTGTATGTCATGCAAACTAGTCTTTTAAATGATATACTAACAAGTGTTATTACTTAGTACAATAATACAATAGGTATAAGAGAACTTTCAGATCGATGGGTTTACAGTTCCCTAATTGTGTATACGAATAAAAGGTTCCTGGCACCCTAAAATTTGGGCTAGAAGAGTTTATCGTGATAAGAGGTTCTTTGACAACAATCCATAATTCTAGACCCATAGTGGGAAATCAAACTGTCCAGCTGTAAGAAGTGTTACCAATATCGTTACACAGAGAGTACCCAATGACATTCAGAAATATATACGAGTACCAGGGGCAAGGCAGGCTCTCCCGTTTCTGGCCCTGCCTCGACGCGGATATCTGGGCCAATAAATGGCCACTCATATATTTGCTTTTATTCAATAGTTACATCCTAGTGTTTAACATTGGACATGATCTTGGATGATTTCTGCTTTTTGGTTGATTGTTCTTGTTTTCAATGCAGGAAAAAGGAAAATGCGCCCTCTGGATTCTGGTAACTTATGCCCTCAGTTGACAGTTGACTTGTATTACTATTATCATCTGGAAGACACTTACCGAATTGTTCGTCATTTTGTAGGGGTTTCTTGAGCGGTATATTGTAAGTAAAATCAGTCCACTATGCAGACATAAGTTTTTGCGCGAGGTAATGAACAAATGATGTATTAGCTTCGAATTGATATTCTGACGTCCATTCCAATGTGCTTGCCAAATGTCCTAGTCATTCAGATTTTTTATTTGCAGGGTTCCAGTCAATCAGCTTTTCATCAGTGTAACTAGACAAGATCTTGTGCAATCCCCGGACCCTGAATATATCCTGACGTGTATTGTCCTATATATATATACTTTGTGCGCACATCATCCATCATTGTTAATTTTCAATGTAACTATGAAGGAAGAGTAAATTTCTGCAACACTACAGGTTCCCACTTTGGGATAACTGAAATGATACACAATGTACAAAGAGTAAATGCTTCAAAACCATTGTCAATATACAAAGAGTAGCCGCTACACACTGTAATGGATTTTTTCCCCTTATATCTTGGTGTAGCCCATATTTAATATCTTAAAATGTGAAGACTGGATTCTTTCTACATCTCATTGCATCTTTGAAAACATAGTATGCATAAACTAATCAGCAGAGCATGCAAATCACTGCAATTATGGACTCGACATGTTGCAATGATGTGAATGGAATGTTGCTACTAAAGTCAGGAGATCATGTGAATGGAATGCAAACAAACATTTTGAGGAGGTTTACAACATTATACTGGAAGCATAACATCAATTCATGTAAGGTAATCAAGGTCAACATATACTGGAAGCATAACATCCATTCATTGAAATAATTATTGAGATGTTTTAGGATCGTTGAGAACAGGTAAATGTTCCTTCTTTGCAATTGAGCGATCAGCAAGAATCCCATGAATGCCAAACAATATGAAACATGGTCAAATAAGAAAGCATGTATGCATGTTTGGTCACAAAATATATGTGAAGGTTGAGAACCTAGAACCAATGGAAGCAATGATAGTTTCAACATGTTATAAAAACATGTCACTAAGGTTTCTTTCTAATCCATATTACTTGCAAAACAATAAAAATATATGAAAATAATCACGTCATCCCAATCCCACACACCGAGATGGTAAGTCCAAAATGTAATGGCATTATGGCAGTGGCAATGATTTGATACATTTTCTTGTAGTTATCATATGAATATTATTTTTATTTTTGAGAAACTTCTAACCTATTCATTTTCAATCATGACAGTACAAAGAACACCATAGGTAATAAAAATTACAACCAGGTCCGCGGACCACCTAGCGACGACTGCAAGCATTGGAGCGAGCCAAAGGCGCGCCGTTGTCATCATCCCTCCCTCGCTAGAGCCGGGGAAACCTTGTTACTTGCGTTCCATCCACATGAGCTACGTGAGGAATATTTGACGTCTCCATTGCCAATCAAGATCTATTCCGTGTCCATTCAAAAGAACTAAGTAATATCTTAATTATGCAATTCAAGAGAAAGATTCTAATTAAGCAACAAAGAAATGATATATATGTTTGATATAATAGCAAGGATAAGAATGTTAAACAATCATTTCGATATTTGCATTACCTGCTGGTACTAGACTCACTATTCGACCTGTTGGCAAACTGCTGCCTTCTAGGAGTAGCTAGCAAGGTATGGTCATGAGCTCTGGGGCCTAGGGGAGTAATGTGTTGTGAAACCCACCCCCCCCCCCCCCCCCCCCCAAATGCACTTCTCTTCTCAGCAGTTCAGCAACCATCCATTGTGTGTAGTGAGGAGTCATAATCCAATCAAAACATTTGTACACTAACATTTTGTCAAACGGTCGACATGCGTCTTGAACATAGGCACCTTGAAGAGGATTGCAGTGTATAAAGGCAGGCGTGGAGTTTCAAGCGGATGGACGTCCACTGCTTAGGGCAGAGAGTCGCGTAGGGGAGGAGCTGACATGTTATGTGGTTGGTGAGATGGAGCTTGGCCAAAGGTGGGACGCCGCCAGTGGCGGAGCCAAGAATCAAATGACTCGAACTTTTGACAAAAGGAGCCAAATTACATTAATACATGTATTTTTCATAAAATACAAAAGGTTAAAAGCGCAAAACAATCACATACGTGCACAAATTTGGGATCATAGGGAGCCCTAGCTCCTGCCAGTCCCCTCCGTCTTGGCCACTAGAAACCACCACCCCGGGGGAAGAGAGCGAGGTTTCTGCTAGTTTCGACTTTGAGCACCTAAGGCCAATAAAAGATATCAGCAAATCAGATTGTTAGTACAGTGCAAAGTGTACCGATCAAAATGTTAGAATCCGAACAACTTTTGTATAGAAAGATACTTTATTTCTTGAAACGACATTTCTCCACCCGAGCTCATATGTTCTCGTGTGAACAATAAAATTGAAAGAATAAAATAGAATCGATAAATCTGAAGAAAAAATTGGTACCAAAGATACTGGAGTGTTCTAAGTGTGCGTAAAATTTCATCAAGAAATGATACCCGAGAAGCTCTAAAGAAAAAACAAAGTCGGTGTTTCAAAATGCCTATTTCTTTGGAGTATTGTGTTTTTTGTCCAAAGCCCCTGGAATGTCATTCTACATGAAATTTTGCATGCACCTAACACGCACGTGCATCGTTTATGTAAATGATCCGAAATTTTCAGATTTTTTAATTATATTTGTTTATTTTTTGAATTTATTTTTCATGGGAGCATATGAGCTCGGGATCAACTATGAATTTCCGCTTATCTCCCTATCCCATATTGCCCACTATATCCAAATGGAGCCTGTTTTACTCATGTCTCATGAGCATGATAATCACTATTGCTGGCCATATGGGCCGAATCTTACAGGCCGGCCCATTAGCACACGTGCTTGACCCGTGACGTGCATGCCCTGTCATATCACTAAACGGTCTGTGCTTGGCCTGTTGGAGGGCGCGGATATACCTCGCTTCAAGCGAGACCGAGGGAAGGCTCACCTGAAGGAGGTGCGAGATGAGCTAGACCAGGCACGCGGGAGGACACAACCTCGTTTTTTGACGGTTTTTTCACCTTTTTTGTTTTTATTTTTAGCTCTTTTTTTACTTTTGTTCCTGCTTCCAACTATTCTAAATAAATATACCACAAAAAACACTTCACGTAAAAACATTTAAAATAATAATAACCAAGGATTTCAAAAATGGTAAATGCGTATAGAGAAAATGTGAAGGGGAGCCTTGGCGCAGTGGTAAAGCTGGTGCCTTGTGACCAAGAGGTCACGGGTTCAAGTCCCGGAAACAGCCTCTTGCAGAAATGTAGGGAAAGGCTGCGTACAATAGATCCAAATTGGTCGGACTGAAGGAAATATGCCCTAGAGGCAATAATAAAGTTGTTATTTATATTTCCTTATATCATGATAAATGTTTATTATTCATGCTAAAATTGTATTAACCGGAAACTTGATACATGTGTGAATACATAGACAAAACAAAGTGTCCCTAGTACGCCTCTACTAGACTAGCTCGTTAATCAAAGATGGTTAAGTTTCCTGACCATATACATGTGTTGTCATTTGATGAACGGGATCACATCATTAGAGAATGATGTGATGGACAAGACCCATCCGTTAGCTTAGCATTATGATCGTTGAGTTTTATTGCAATTGCTTTCTTCATGACTTATACATGTTCCTTTGACTATGAGATTATGCAACTCCCGAATACCGGAGGAACACCTTGCGTGCTATCAAACATCACAACATAACTGGGTGATTATAAAGATGCTCTACAGGTGTCTTCGAAGGTGTTTGTTGGGTTGGCATACATCAAGATTAGGATTTGTCACTCCGTGTATCGGAGAGGTATCTCTGGGCCCTCTCGGTAATGCACATCACTATAAGCCTTGCAAGCAATGTGACTAATGAGTTAGTTATGGGATGATGCATTACGGAACAGGTAAAGAGACTTGCTGGTAACGAGATTGAACTAGGTATTGAGATACCGATGATCGAATCTCGGGCAAGTAACATACCGATGACAAAGGGAACAACGTATGTTGTTATGCGGTTTGACCGATAAAGATCTTCGTAGAATATGTGGGAGCCAATATGAGCATCCAGGTTCCGCTATTGGTTATTGACCGGAGATGAGTCTCAATCATGTCTACATAGTTCTCGAACCCGTAGGGTCCGCACGCTTAACATTCGATGACGATCGATATTATGAGTTTATGTGTTTTGGTGTACCGAAGGTAGTTCGGAGTCCCGTATGTGATCACGGACATGACGAGGAGTCTTGAAATGGTCGAGACATAAAGAATGATATATTGGACGATGTTATTCGGACACCGGATGAGTTCTGGGGGTCATCGGATAAATATCGGAGTGCCGGAAGAGTTATCAGAACCACCGGAGAAGTAATGGGCCTTATTGGGCCTAGGGGAGAGAGAGAGGGGCTTCCAAGGGCTGGCCGCGCGCCCCCCATGGGCCTAGTCCGAATTGGACTAGGGGGAGGGGCGCCGCCCCCTCCTTCCTTCTCTTTCCCCCTCCTTCCTTCTTCTCCTAGTAGGACTAGGAAAGGGGGGAGTCCTACTCCTACTAGGAGGAGGATTCCTCCCCCCTTGGCGCACCTATGAGGGCCGGCCGACCTCCCCCTCCCTCCTTTATATACGTGGGGAGGGGGGCACCCTAGAACACATCAAATTTGATCTTAGCCGTATGCGGTGCCCCCTCCACAGATTTCCACCTCGGTCATATCGTTGTAGTGCTTAGGCGAAGCCCTGCGTCGGTAACTTCATCAACACTGTCACCACGCCGTCGTGCTGATGGAACTCTCCCTCGGCCTCAGCAGGATCAAGAGTTCGAGGGACGTCACCGAGCTGAACATGTGCAGATCGCGGAGGTGTCGTGCGTTCGGTACTTGATCGGTTGGATTGCGAAGACGTTCGACTACATCAACCGTGTTACTAAACGCTTCCGCTTTCGGTCTACGAGGGTACGTGGACACACTCTCCCACTCGTTGCTATGCATCACATAGATAGATCTTGCGTGATCGTAGGTAAATTTTTTGAAATACTGCGTTCCCCAACAGTGGCATCCGAGCCAGGTCTATGCGTAGATGTTATATGCACGAGTAGAACATAAATAGTTGTGGGCAATAATAGTCATACTGCTTACCAGCATGTCATACTTTGATTCGGCAGTATTGTTGGATGAAGCAGCCCGGACCGACATTACGCGTAAGCTTACGCGAGACTGGTTCTACCGACGTGCTTTGCACACAAGTGGCTGGCGGGTGTCTGTTTCTCCAACTTTAGTTGAATCGAGTGTGACTACGCCCGGTCCTTGTTGAAGGTTAAAATAGCACACTTGACGAAAAATCGTTGTGGTTTTGATGCGTAGGTAAGAACGGTTCTTGCTCAGCCCGTAGCAGCCACGTAAAACTTGCAACAACAAAGTAGAGGACATCTAACTTGTTTTTGTAGGGCATGTTGTGATGTGATATGGTCAAGACATGATGCTAAATTTTATTGTATGAGATGACCATGTTTTGTAACAGAGTTATCGGCAACTGGCAGGAGCCATATGGTTGTCACTTTATTGTATGCAATGCAATCTCCCTGTAATTGTTTTTACTTTATCACTAAGCGGTAGCGATACTCGTAGAAGCAATAGTTGGCGAGACGACAACGATGCTACGATTGAGATCAAGGTGTCGCGTCGGTGACGATGGTGATCATGACGGTGCTTTGGAGATGGAGATCAAAGGCACAAGATGATGATGGCCATATCATATCACTTATATTGATTGCATGTGATGTTTATCCTTTATGCATCTTATTTTGCTTAGTTCGGCGGTAGCATTATAAGATGATCTCTCACTAATTTTCAAGGTACAAGTGTTCTCCTTGAGTATGCACCGTTGCGAAAGTTCGTCGTGCCGAGACACCACGTGATGATCGGGTGTGATAAGCTCTACGTTCACATACAACGGGTGCAAGCCAGTTTTGCACACGCAGAATACTCGGGTTAAACTTGACGAGCCTAGCATATGCAGATATGGCCTCGAAACACTAAGACCGAAAGGTCGAGCGTGAATCATATAGTAGATATGATCAACATAGTGATGTTCGCCATTGAAAACTACTCCATCTCACCTGATGATCGGACATGGTTTAGTTAATTTGGATCACGTGATCACTTAGATGATTAGAGGGATGTCTATCTAAGTGGGAGTTCTTAAGTAATATGATTAATTGAACTTTAATTTATCATGAACTTAGTACCTCATAGTATTTTGCATGTCTATTTTGTTGTAGATCAATGGCCCGTGCTACTGTTCCTTTGAATTTGAATGCGTTCCTAGAGAAAGCTAAGTTGAAAGATGATGGTAGAAACTACACGGACTGGGTCCGTAACTTGATTATCCTCATTGCTGCACAGAAGAATTACGTCCTGGAAGCACTGCTAGGTGTACCACCCGCGCCGACAACTGCAGACATTGTGAATGCCTGGCAGTCGTGTGTTGATGACTACTCGATAGTTCAGTGTGCCATGCTTTACGGCTTAGAACCGGGACTTCAACGTCGTTTTGAACGTCATGGAGCATATGAGATGTTCCAGGAGTTGAAGTTAATATTTCAAGCAAATGCCCGGATTGAGAGATATAAAGTCTCCAATAAGTTCTACAACTGCAAAATGGAGGAGAATAGTTCTGTCAGTGAACATATACTCAGAATGTCTAGGTACCACAACCACTGGACTCAGCTGGGAGTTAATCTTCCTGATGATAGTGTCATTGACAGAGTTCTTCAATCACTGCCACCAAGCTACAAGAGCTTCATGATGAACTATAATATTCAAGGGATGGATAAGACAATTCCCGAGCTCTTCGCAATGCTAAAGGCTGCGGAGGTAGAAATCAAGAAGGAGCATCAAGTGTTGATGGTAAACAAGACCACCAGTTTCAAGAAAAAGGGTAAAGGGAAGAAGGGGAACTTCAAGAAGAACAACAAGGAAGTTGTTGCTCAAGTGAAGAAACCCAAGTCTGGACCTAAGCCTGAGACTGAGTGCTTCTACTGCAAAGGGACTGGTCACTGGAAACGGAACTGCCCCAAGTATTTGGCGGAATAGAAGGATGGCAAGGTGAACAAAGGTATATGTGATATACATGTTATTGATGTGTACCTTACTAATGCTCGCAGTAGTGCTTGGTATTTGATACTGGTTCTGTTGCTAACATTTTCAACTCGAAACAGGGACTACGGATTAAGCAAAGATTGGCTAAGGACGAGTTGCCGATGCGCATGGGAAATGATTCCAAAGTCGATGTGATCGCCGTCGGCATGCTACCTCTACATCTACCTTCGGGATTAGTTTTAGACCTGAATAATTGTTATTTGGTGCCAGCGTTAAGCATGAATGTTATATCTGGATCTTGTTTGATGCGAGACGGTTATTCATTTAAATCCGAGAATAATGGTTGTTCTATTTATATGAGTAATATCTTTTATGGTCATGCACCCTTGAAGAGTGATCTATTTTTATTGAATCTCGATAGTAGTGACACACATATTCATAATATTGAAACCAAAAGATGCAGAGTTGATAATGATAGTGCAACTTATTTGTGGCACTGCCGTTTGGGTCATATTGGTGTAAAGCGCATGAAGAAACTCCATACTGATGGACTTTTGAAATCACTTGATTATGAATCACTTGGTACTTGCGAACCATGCCTCATGGGCAATATGACTAAAACTCCGTTCTCTGGAACAATGGAGCGAGCAACAGATTTATTGGAAATCACACATACTGATATATGTGCACTACCAAAAAAATACACTTCCGTGATGATACGTGTTTGTCACAGTAGGTCGCGTTTTTTGTCATGCATGTACATCCATGACGATTTTATGACAGAATCAAGATAGTCATACCTGTGTTGTCGTAGAAGTGTTCCATGACATTACCAAAATTATCATCACGGAAGTGTCCACTTCCATGACGATAAATCGCGCGTCACAGAAGTGCTTTCGTCAAGGGTGACCGACACGTGGCATCCACCGTAACGGAACACCGTTAAGCTATCGGGTCGGGTTTTGGATCCGATAACCCGTTAACAGCCCCGACCAATGGGGATTTTCCACATGTAAAATCATCATTGGTTGGAGGAAACACGTGTCGGCTCACCGTTGGGACAGATGTCACCCGCTCATTGGACCGAAGGCGCCTATGATATGGCGACACGTGGCACGGCCCAACAGAGGCCCATTCCTGTGAAAAGGCCGGCCCGTTTGACTTGGTCAAAAGGTGGCGGGCCGGCCCACGAAAAGCATGTTAATGGCCTGTTCGCATATAGCCCATTTACAGCCCACTAACCTAGGGCCTGTTACGCCCTATCCGAATTAGGCCCAGTAGCGTCATCTGGGCCGTCCAATATGATTTAGCCCGTTTTAACTTCCGGCCCATGTGTGGCCCATGACTTCTTTCGGCCCATATGAGGACCTTTGTAACTCTTGGCCCATTAACGGCCCGTGGTGAAACTGGCCCGTAATGAACAGTGTATCACTTTATACCCATTAACGGCCCGTTATTCCATTGGGCCGTTTCCAGCCCAAGTTATCTTTCGGCCTTCTCAGGGCCCATTGATTCTTGGGCTCATTTGCTGAATTCGGTTACATACGGCCCGTTACTGTCATTTTCTGCTTGTGGGCCAAATTCAGCCCGTCGTTACAGTCGGCCCGTTTGCGGACCGTTAATACGTTGGGCCGTTTTCATGTCAAAAAAACCCGTTGGGCTGTTTTCATAGAGTTATCAAATACGGCCTATTAACGGCCCGTTATGGTCCACGAATAGTACGGCCCATGATTGGCGAAATGATGATACGCCCCGTAGAAGGCCCATGGATCCTACGGCCCGTATGTGGCCCATGGATAGTATGGCCCGTAGAAGGCCCATGGACCCTACGGCCCGTAGAAGGCCCATGGACCCTACGGCCCGTAGAAGGCCCATGGACCCTAAGGCCCGTATAGAAGGCCGATGGATCCTACGGCCGGACGAAGGCCCATGGATCATACGGCCTGCAGGAGGCCCATGGTTACAACAGTCCGTGTGTTGCCATGATTATTTTGGCCTAGTTACCAAAAATAGGCTATTGTGGCCACTAGGAAAAAAAAGAAAAAGAACTGAAGTGACTACAAGCAAACAACTAAACAAGACAATAAGGAAATAAATAAGCAAGCAATTAACGCTAGCCTATTACCGCTATTACACATATTACATCCACTAGGCATCAAAGTTCGCCACCAGTGCAAATATAGGGAACAAAGCAGCACATTACATACACTGGCCGTCAAAATTGGCCACCAGTGCAAATAAACGCGGCAGCAAAACAAGAGCATAACTGAAACAACTTCAGAAGAGCTCAAGAAACGTTATCCTGGGTATCCACCATGCTGGCAATAAGCTTAGCAAGCTGATTAGCTTTGTCCTGTTTGGCGCTAAAGTCCTCCAACGCTTGCTGTTGCACCAGAAAGTATGCATCTGAATGCTCCAGGGACTTCCGCAGTCCTTCCGCTTCTTGTCGCAGTACAGCTGATCGATGTCTTTCAGCTTGTAGTTGAGACTCAAGAAACCGAACTGATTCAGACAGTGAGTTTGAATAGCTTGTGCAAGCGGTAGTGGCCAGTAACTCGAACACTAAAGCAAGACAGGACTTTGGGGTTGTCTCGCTGTCTTCAAGATAGTCTTCCTTAGCTGTTTTATTAGCTTTGTTGGAGACCAACAAGGATGTGTCACTATCCTGAACCTTATCTGCATTACTTCCTTTACCATTGCTTAATAAGGCACTCTTCCCCAATATTCTGTCAGCATTCTGAAAGAAGAAACAAGCAGACACATAACAAGTTTAGCATGTACTAGTATATGAAACTCATTCGGTGAACCAGTTCATTAGTAAGGTGGACAGGATTAAACTACCAAGTCTTCTATTGCCAAGTACTAGTACATAATAAAAGCATCAAACAAACATATATCTATGTCCTATGGTCACTGCATTGTCTTGCCAAATCAAAATAGAGACACGGTTCAAATCATATCAGTTCAAGACAAAGCAGCAGTGAAAGAATACAAAGCGTGGGAAACTACACGGCACAACAAGATTTCAGATGGGTACCACGGGTCTACATGTACAACAACACTATTGGCTCTGTTGTGATGCTAGTAATGTGCATGATATGAAAGTCAACTGTATACACAATTGAAATTGAAATCAACAGAGCTATTGATAAGAGCAAACCTGTTAAAGAAACATGCGTGAACATACCGGCTGTGCCATTGGAGTTTCGATTGGATCCTTCAATTTAAAAATAAGTTTGTATGAGTAAATACAGTGATACAAGAGCAAAGCAATCATAGTTAAAAAAGGATCCAATTGACTACGTTTTCTTCAGGTAATTCCGATACTGCCACCAAGCATTCTTGAAGATAGCAGAGGTATTAGCACAGGTTACCTCATCCCGAGTTTCCAAATCGGTCCTTCTCTATAGAGAAAAATGGTAAAATTTGCTGTATTAGAACCATCATGGAGGTAGGATGTATGGGACGAAGCAAAGTAATTGCCATGAATAACATTACTTACACATAACTCCTGGACAAACACATGCAACTGGCATTTTCCATCTTCAGTATAATATTTCCAAGATGGGAAGATACGCACATACGATTTAACAACATCAAATGCGATAGATGCTAAACTACGACTAGCTGGTTGTGCTTCCTCCACAGGAATAGGCGTACTAACTGGTGTTGGGGTTCGCCGTGATAGTACTGGCCCTTTGGGAACTGGAGCTGCCTTACTAACTGCTCTTGTTTGGGAGCTCTGTGGTGGAGATGGTGCTGTGTCAACAGGAACTAGGTTACTATCGGCTGGGGTTGGGGTTAGATTGGGTAAAGCTGGTTCTCTGTCCATCGCAGTAGGGGTACAATCTGCGAGAGTTTGGGTTATGTGTGGTAGGGCTGGTTCTTGTGCATGTACAACCAGGGTGCTATCTCCACCAAGAGGTAGCACTGTTTTATTTGAAGACCATGTTTTTAGTCCGCTAGATACTGGCATCACCCGCTCCAATTCAAATGGCTGATAAACAGGAAACATAGTTGAATGTACAGACATTGTATGAGAGACAGATGCAATAGATAGTGTGGAAAAAAGAGGGCATGAAATAGTTGACATGTATATTGTTTAACTAAAACGGATAGTGTTGAGGATATAACCATTAGAGTCACCTGCCCAGGAGGGGCCGTGTTACTCTTAATGGTCATCACGCGAAGCCCAGCACCAAGCTTGAAGACGGCGGGCCAAAGATGGGCTTAAGACCCGAAGATGGCTTAAAGCCCATAGTTACAAACCGCCGTTATGGCAAGACTTGTAGTGTAAGGCAAGAATAGTTAGGAGTCTGAGCCGGACACTGTTATGAGCCGGCCGGGACTCTGAGAGCCGCTGGGCGTCAACCTCCTTATATAAAGGGACGACCCGGCGGCGGTTCAGGGACAAGTAAAAGTCAGATCGATAACCAGGCAGGGCGGTTTAGCTCCTGGTCGTCGAAACCCCAAATAATACAACCTCAACTGGACGTAGGCTTTTACCTTCACCATAAGTGGCCGAACCAGTATAACCCTCGTGTTCCTTGTCCCGTTTAACCCCTTTAAGCTTCCTAGCTGCGATGGCTCCACGACTAAGTCCTAGCTCAAGGACATCTACCGTGACAATTCCACGACAGTTGGCGCCCACCGTGGGGCCAGCGCACGGTGGATTTGAGTTCTTGAAGGGCAGCTTCAAAGGGCTCAAGGGATACGCTGTGGGCCGGATGACCAAGAGTCGTCGCGACAAGCTCTACATCGACGATGCGACCTGGGGTCCCGACGCCGGCTCAATCGAGTATGGGTACCGGGTCCCCTTCGGCGGAATCCACGTCTTCATTGGCAAAATTGGTGAGCCGGGCACTGAGCTGGAGCTCTGCACCGATCTCATCAAGACGGCTCAGCGTGCACGGCCCGCCCGGGCTCTACCTGCCTTGAAGCATGCTTTCGTGGGGTGTGTCCATGGAGGACTCTCTGAAGGATCTGGATCTGGTGATGAGACGGCCGCCGGCTCTGACGGCGAGTCGGCTACGGATGAGTCAAACTCGTTATATCAACTCCAGGATGGCAGGCTCGGGGGCTGTTCCGACGGCGACAGTATTCCGGACCCTTTTGAGCCGCCAAGCCGGGTTGGAATCTTCATGGCCGGTGCACAGCCTGTCCAAAACCCTGCCGCCGGGTCAGGAAACCCGGTGCCCTCGCCGGCCCAGGTGCTGATGGATCTCACGGACAAGATGACGGCCCTGTTGACCGCTACGGTTGACCCGGTGGATCAAGCTCAGCATGACGCGGAGGTGGCACAGTTAAAGTTAGATATAGTAAAAGCCAAGGAGGATCTGGCAGCGGAAGGGATCAGGATGGCTGCAGAGAGCGCGGCTCTCGACGCCCAGACTCAGCTGATTCAGGCACAATCTTTCCGTCTCACGATGGATCAAAACGCGTCCAATGAGGTCATGAGAAGGAGGCACCAAAAGGCCCAGTCTTGACTCCCTCCGGTTTATGATCCTCGAAACCTCTTCAACACGCCTGGCGCAGGGCCTAGTAACCCGCCGGAGATCATAACGCCCGGGACTGGAACGCCAACTCAACACCAAGTGATGGGGCCTCCCCGGGTGAGCCCTGCCCCGCCTCAGTACGTGCCAATACCCCCGGGTCGTTATGCCAACCCATTGGAAAACATGGTCGCCGCGGCAGCGCGGCTGGCGACTCTCCCAATTGACGGTGACTCTCCAGCGGCGGTTGAAACCCGCCGGGTCCGAGAACTCCTTCAGACGGCTCTGGCGCAGCAAGAGGCGTATTCTTATAGCCGGGACAGGATTCATTCAACCCCTCGTCCAGGCCGGAGCCCGAGTTATAGCAGACGCATGGCCTCAGCAACCGGCTCAAGTAACGTCCGACGCCAGGACATGCCTCCTGGCCATGGCCCGGCTCATAATGGAGCTTTTCACGCAGCAGACCAAGACAGGGCACGGCAAGAGCCGGAGCAGGTGCCTCAGTTGACGGCTTACCAGCCACCCCCGGCCTATCCAACGGCTTCCACCGACGTGGGTATCCCCACAAGGACCGGAGGAGTCCCTTGTCTAGTGCCGGCTCTCCGTAATGAACGTCTGCCCAAGGATTTCAAGGGGCCAAGGAAGGTGCCTAACTACACAGCTGATTTACAACCCGGAGCCTGGATCGAGAGCTATGAGATGGCTATGGAGTTGCTGGAGGTCAGCGAAGCGGCAATGGCCAAGTACTTCACCATGATGTTGGATGGGACGTCCCGCACTTGGCTGAAAGGACTGCCACCCAATTCTATCGGGTCTTGGGCTGAGCTGAAAGCCCGGTTCATCCAAAACATCAAGGATACCTGTAGGCAGTCTATGTCAATTTTGGACTTAACTAACTGTAAACAGCAGGAGGGTGAGTCCACAACCCATTGGGTTCGCCGGGTCAAGGAGATAATACATTCATCTGATAAGATGGATGCCGGCTCTGCAGTCTTAATGTTGGAACAGAATTGTCGTTTCTTGCCCCTGAAGATGAAACTCGGGCGGCTCAAGCGTGATTGCAACGATATGGGTACGCTGATGGCGGCTCTCGTCAAGTATGCCGACTCTGATAGTACCAAGGACCCCGCGTCGGATGATGAAAGGACAGGGAAGGGAAGGAAGAACGGCAATGGCAAGGGTCCTCAGCATAACCCGGCGAACCAAGGAGGTGGCAAGCGTAAGGCCGATGGCAGCCTAGAGTTTGTGGCCAACGCCAGCTCACAGGGTAACAACCCGCGACGCAAGGGGAGGCCACCTCCCCGAGCCGGCGGGTCAGGCCCGACGCTTGAGCAGTTATTGAATGAGCCTTGTCCAAGGCATGGCTCTAGGGAGAAGCCATCTACTCATTTATGGAAGGATTGTGCAATCATGAAGGCCTTTAAGAATTCCAATACCTTTAATGGCAACAATTGCCCGGGCGGCGGCTCAGGCGCCGGCGGTTTTCATGGCCCGGGCGGCGGCTCAAATCCTAATCCTCAGAATGGTCAAGGGGGCTTTAATCAGCAGTCCGGCCAGGGTCATCAACAGCAGCAGGGGGTTATCAGACCAATCCAAAGCAGCTCAATGGTGGACAGTATCATGTGTTTACCACCAGTCTGTGTAAGCGAGATCAGAAGCTTCATAAGAGGGCTGTGAATGCTGTTGAGCCGGCGTTTCCACGCTATTTAAGATGGTCTGAGCAGCCTATCGTGTGGAGTAGGGAGGATCACCCTCCCCGGGTTGATAATCTGGGTCACCTGGCCCTGGTGGTGGCCCCTCAGGTGGGAGGATATAAATTCACTAAGGTGCTCATGGATGGAGGCAGCAGCATCAACATCCTCTATTATGAGACTTTCCGACGTATGGGGTTGATTGATAAGAATCTCAGCCAGTCCAATACTGTTTTCCATGGTGTGGTGCCTGGTATGTCGGCATATCCAGTGGGCAAGATTGAGCTGGAAGTGGCTTTTGGAGAGGAGTACAACTACAGGGTGGAAAAATTAACCTTTGAGGTGGTTAAGATAAGAAGTCCGTATCATGCTATATTTGGGCGGCCGGCTTACGCTAAGTTCATGGCGCGGCCGTGTTACGTGTATTTGCAGCTCAAGATGCCGGGTCACAATGGGACCATTACGGTTCATGGCAGCCGGAAGGTAGCCTTGGAGTGTAAGGAAGGCGATGCGGCTTATGCAGAATCTGTTTGTGCAACAGAGGAGTTGAAGTTTTACAAGGACAATGTTGACCCAACAGATATGACATCTCTGAAAAAGACGACTACGGAGCATGAGCCGGCAATGAAATTTAAGTCAGCTGATGAGACTAAACTTGTTGATTTCGTTCCAGGTGACTCATCTCAGCAGTTTAGCATCAGTTCCAATCTGGATCCAAAATAGGAAAGCGCGCTCATCGAGTTCATCCGTGAGAATAGGGACATTTTTGCATGGAAACCTTCTGACATGCCAGGTGTACCTAGAGAACTCGCTGAGCACACTCTCAATGTTGATCTGAAATTCAAGCCGGTCAGGCAATTCCTTCGGCGGTTTAATGAGGAGAGGCGGAAAGCCATTGGAGAAGAGGTGGCCCGGCTCTTGGCGGCCGGTTTTATTGTTGAAGTCTTTCACCCAGAGTGGTTAGCTAACCCGGTGCTCGTGCTCAAGAAGAATGGCACCTGGCGGATGTGTGTGGACTACACGGACTTAAACAAGGCATGTCCAGCTGATCCTTTTGCCCTCCCCCGTATTGATCAAATCATTGATGCTACGGCGGGTTGTGAGCGCTTAAGTTTCTTGGATGCTTATTCCGGATACCATTAGATTAAAATGGAAGTTAAAGACCAGGAGAAAACAGCGTTCATCACTCCCTTTGGAGCCTTCTGTTATGTGTCTATGCCTTTTGGACTCAAGAGTGCACAGGCGACTTATCAGCGTTGCGTGCAGAACTGTCTTCATAACCAGATTGGGCGCAATGTTCATGCCTATGTGGATGATATTGTGGTTAAGTCCAGAGAGAAGGAAACCTTGATAGATGATCTGAGAGAAACCTTTGATAATCTCCGGGTCTACAAGATGATGCTTAACCCGGCCAAGTGTGTTTTTGGTGTTCCTGCAGGCAAGCTCTTGGGTTTTCTGGTTTCTCACAGAGGCATTGAAGCTAACCCAGAGAAGATCAAGGCAATCACCTCTCTGGCTAAGCCGGCGTGTATAAATGACGTCCAGCGCCTCGCGGGTCGTATCGCTGCTTTAAGCCGGTTTATAAGCCGTTTGGGTGAAAAGGCCATGCCACTGTACCAGTTGATGAAGAAAACTGATGACTTTATCTGGAATGATGCTGCTAATGCTGCTTTTGAGGATTTGAAGAGACAGCTGGTGAGCCCCCAGTCCTTGCTGCTCCGATTGATAAGGAGCCCTTATTACTGTATGTAGCTGCTAACACACGAGCCGTCAGCGTGGCTGTGGTGGTGGAGCGCAAGGACGAGGGTAAAGAGTATCCGGTTCAGCGGCCGGTTTACTACGTCAGCGAAGTGCTCATAGAGTCCAAACAGCGGTATCCACATTGGCAGAAGCTTGTTTATGGGGTGTTCATGGCAAGCCGGAAGCTTAAGCATTATTTTCAGGGCCACCCCATCACCGTGGTTAGTTCTGTTCCCCTTGGTGATATCATCCAAAACAGAGAAGCCACAGGAAGAGTGGCTAAGTGGGCTATAGAGCTTGGGCCTCATGGTCTGAAATACATACCACACACTGCCGTCAAATCTCAAGCTTTGGTGGATTTCATCAACGATTGGACAGAACTACAGGTGCCGGAAGAAAAGCCGAATAATACATATTGGACTATTCACTTTGATGGGTCTAGGCAATTGGAGGGCTCGGGGGCTGGAGTTGTATTGGCTTCCCCTAAAGGTGAAAAGTTTCATTATGTGCTACGGTTGATGTTTCCTTGTACTAACAATGTGGCTGAGTACGAGGCCTTGCTCCATGGTCTTCGGATGGCTAAAGAGATGAGCTTGAGCCGGGTAAGGTGCTTCGGCGATTCAGACTTAGTGGCTCAACAAGTATCAGGCAAGTGGGATTCCAAGGACCCTCTCATGGCGGCTTATCGCCGCGAAGTTGATGCCATTGCTGGGCATTTTCAGGGTTACCAAGTAGAGCACATCGACCGCAGGAAGAACGAGGCGGCTGATGCATTAAGCCGGCTGGGCTCCCATCGAAAGCCGGTGCCGCCTAATAATTTCCTGGACATCTTACATAACCCTTCTGTCAAATTGCCTACAGAGGAAGACTTGGCAGTCCCTGACCCGGAGGCACAGTAGGTGGCGGCTCTCCACATCACCCCAGACTGGACAGTGCCATATTTGGCTTACATGACCCGGGGAGATTTGCCTGAGGATGAAACTTTGGCCAGACAAATAACCCGGCGGTCGAAGTCAATGATCATTATCAATGGTGAGCTGCATCGCCGCAGTGTCACAGGAACATTCCAGCGCTGTGTTTCCCCTGAGGAGGGTCAAGAAATCTTACGTCAGATTCACGAAGGGGATTGTGGCCATCATGCCGGCTCAAAATCCCTTGTGGCCAAGGCTTTTCGTCATGGTTTTTACTGGTTGACGGCTCATGCTGATGCAGAGGACTTGGTCAGTAAATGTGACGGGTGTCAGAGGTTCTCACGACGGGCTCACGTACCGGCTCAGGAGCTGAGGATGATTCCAATTACCTGGCCATTTGCGGTCTGGGGGCTTGATATGGTTGGGCCTTTTAAGAGGTCTAAGGATAAGAAGACCCACCTCTTGGTGGCGGTTGATAAGTTCACAAAGTGGGTTGAGGCAGAGCCAGTTAGCAAGTGTGACGCGGCCACTGCGGTTCAGTTCATGAAAAGGGTGATATTTCGCTTTGGTTTTCCACACAGCATCATAACTGACAATGGTACCAATCTGTCTAAAGGCGCCATGGAGGAGTTTTGTCAACGAGAGCATATTCGACTTGATGTTTCATCAGTGGCTCACCCTCAATCCAATGGTCAAGCTGAGAGAGCTAATCAGGAGATTTTGAAGGGTATCAAGCCCCGGCTTTTGGTCCCTTTGCAACGGACGCCGGGTTGTTGGGTGGAGGAGTTACCCTCCGTGTTATGGAGCATCAATACTACTCCTAACAGATCTACGGGTTACACGCCTTTCTTCATGGTTTACGGAGCGGAAGTAGTCCTCCCTAGCGACATCCGTCATGACTCACCTCGAGTGGCGGCTTATGTTGAGGCGGATAATGAGCAGGCGCGCCAAGATGCTCTTGACTTGTTGGATGAGCAGCGTGATGTGGCAGCAGCTCGTTCGGCGATTTACCAACAAGACCTGCGCCGTTATCACAGCCGCCGGGTTAAGTCCCGGGTCTTCCAGGAAGGGGATCTGGTGCTCCGGCTCATCCAAGATCAAACAGATGCGCACAAGTTATCCCCGCCTTGGGAAGGGCCCTTTGTGGTCAGCAAGAATTTGCACAACGGGTCATACTACCTCATCGACATTCGGGAGCACAAAGATTCACGCAAGTCGGAGGAAGAGACCCGTCGGCCGTGGAACATAGCTCAGCTTCGGCCTTATTACACTTGAGCCACCAGCTCTCATAATGTACATATTTCTATAGCTATGTATATATTATGATAAGCAATAAAGCAGGACCTCTGTCCTTTTCTCCTCCAAAGGTAAATGTGTTATTTCCATTACAAGGTCACATGGTAACTTGGAGGTGGATCCGGCTTACGATCGTATTCGAATCTAGCCGTTAACAACATAATCATTTGGGGGCTTCCTGTTCAAACATAGGTCGCATTCGAACCAAAGAGAACATAGCTGTCGATACCCACTTGATTGGCATACTGCCGAGCTCATCGGGGAGTTTCCTTGATCATATTTGAATCATAGCTTAACCCCCTTTGGGAACCGACGTGGATCGTATTCGAATCAGCGTCGTTAAACAACTTTTAAGGTCATTTGGGGGCTTCCTGTTCAAACATGGGTCGTATTCGAACCAAAGAGAACATAGCTGTCGGTACCCTCTTGATCGGCATCGCCAAACCCACTGGGGGCTATATGATCGCATTCGAATCTTAGCTTAACCCCTTTGGGACGGGTCTCTTTTCGTATTCGAACCGGAAGCCCCTAAGTTTCGATTTTCTGATTTACAACAAGTTCTTCTGGTTGTATCAACAGTGTGCACGGCGGTTCTTATTCCGCCGACTTAACTTTGATTCACAGTGTTAGTAACACACAATAAGCATTGTCCATACTGGTAAACCGGAGTTGAGGTACCAACCTTATTATCCGGGTTACATAAACCGGAATTATACTTGAAGGAGTGTAAGTATGCTATTATGGTTACATCAAGGATATAATCGAGGACCAGTCTTTGGTGACTTGGATTCATATTCCGGGTTATATATATAAGATCTATGATTCTCAGTGCGGTAAGCCGCGTAGAGACTTGTGACTTGTTTTCTATGCAGGATGGTTAAAGACAACTATTCGAGCTTAAGGAAAATAAATGATCAATTATGACCCGGAGGAATATAAGGAAGCAACTTCAATGGAGTTAAGCATTCAACACGTGCACGATGGCACGACAAAGTTAAAATGTTTGTCCTACTCTATTACAAGACTCCCCGAGTCCAAAGGTGAGGCATTGTTTAACAAGCATAACCATGGGCTGCCTAAAGAGTCAAGATGCTTGCTGGGTCGAAGCTTCCGGCTCATCCCTCTCCGCTCCTCCGGCTGTTCCTATGACCTGGAAGGTTGACGATTTCCAGTCAATGCCGCTCAACGCTTCAAATTGAGCCTCCTCGTCAATTAACCCGGCCGGGTCAACTTCCGGGGCGAAGGTATGCTTACGAGTCGGAGGGATCAAGCTGATTGCTTCGTAGCGTGGAGTGGGGATCCTCTGATTCTCCGAGTCATAGCCCGGCTGATACTTGGTGAGGTCGGTGTCATTCCCAATTAAGGTAGCCACCGGGCGCACACTCTTCACACAATCAGCAAAATCTTTTTGGTCAAAGGGAGTACCGTCTTCCTTCAGACTGGGGTATCCAAGCGCGATCTCCGCCGGGTCTAGCTCCGGGAGGAAAGCCTTGGCCCGGCTCAGAGCAGCTATGGCTCCGGCTCTTGCAGAGGCCCGTCGCAGCTCTTGGAAGCGTTGAGGAACAACAGCAAGCCGCCGAAGCATGTCCGCCAGGTGAGTCGGAACTTCATTGGACAGGGCCACAACGGCCAAGGCACGCTGTGACCCGGTGTAGAGTTGCTCAACCAAGGTATACACGGCCTTCAGCTTGGTCAGCACATTCTGATTGAGGTTGGCGCTTCTGGGACCTGTTTAACAACGTCTGGTAAGCCGCTAGCAATGATGGGACTTATGAGACACCGAGAATGTGAACTTGTTTGAAGGCTTGCAGAATGACTTACCGAAGATTGCTGTGACTATCTGTGACACATGGCGTTTTAAGCCGGAGAGTTTGGCGGTTCTCTCCGTCAGAGCAGCCTCTGCCTGTTCAGCCCAGCTGACCAAAGCAAGTCTCCTCGGCCCAAGTCTTCCTTTCAGTTTCAAACTTTTTCTTCAGCTTCTCTTGTGCAGCAACACTGAACTCGAATTTGGCATTGGCCTTCCGGGTCTCAGTTTCCTGAGTCTTCAGGCGGTTCTTCAGCTCAGAGATTTCAGCTTCAAATTTTTTGCCTGTGACACCCAAAATTTTTGGCCTTGTTTTATTTATTAAAATGTTGCGAGGAAATAAAACTTTTTCCATTTGTCAGGATTTACCCTTTTGTTTTGTGGATTTTTACTTCAAGTGGAAAAACTTCCAAAAGGTATTGTTGGACTTGAATACCCTCTAGGATAAAACAATTCTTTATCAGTGGATTTAATTTTTTTGCAAGATTTGTTTTCTCAGAGCCTTATTCTTTTAAAAATGATTTCTATTGAATTTGGAGCCTGTTTTGCACTACAACCATTTGACAAATGCATTTAAATTTTTCACCAAAATTTGGGGATGTCATGTGATGCTTTTACATCACTTTTATGCAAAAATACCTTTTGGCCAATGCAGATTTTGAGCTCTACACCAACTTTTCCAATCTGGTCCAGTAGGCACTTTTGCACTACAACCCATTAAAATATTTCTTTAAAAATTCTTCCAAGTGTTTGGAGATGTCAGTGGATGCATACAATTCAACTCCATGCAAAAACCCAGTGATGTTCTTTGAAAAATTTGAGTAAAACAACCTCTTTTTCATTCTGGTCCAGTTTGGTGATTTGAACTGCAACCCCATTTTATTTTGCTCTGGTGCCCATGAACCTTTTTCCTGCTTGTAGCCCTCCCTTCAAAACCATTAAGTCCAGAAGAGTGGACTCATAGGAGGTTTTGGAGTGCAGGCAATAAACCCTTTTCTTTCTGTCCAAAACTGGAATTTTGCAAAACTTGCACTAACAAGTTTCTAGTTTTGCCCAAGTAATCTTGCCACCATCTTCTGCATCTAAGGAGACCCTGATCTGGAGACTTTGGCCACTCCAAGAGTTGCCTAAATGCATTTGGCATTCTGTCGAGCACTTAGTGTGCACAGTCATCTTGGGGCATGTTTTCTAGTTTGCACTGTGAACTTGCTCCAATTATCCAGCAACCTTGTCCACTGAACTCCTAGTTGCCCCGACCCTAGTCCTGTTAATTGCCAGCCCCACCCTCGCGCTCTAGACCGCCCTGGCATTTCGTCGAGCAGGTGCCGTGCGTGCTCTGGGCGCGCCCAGAGCGCACGTTTTGCATGCGCGCGCACTGAGCCGCCGCGCCGCACTGCCGCACTGCCGCACTCGACGCGACCCGACCCTGGCCCCTGCTCCACCGCTGAACCGCGCACTATCCCGCTCCCTCTCCACGCCACTCTCTGGCGCCCTGCAGCGCCGCTGGCAGCGCCCTTGGCGGCACGCCGGCGTCGGCAACGGCCTCTGCCATGTTCGGCACCGCCCAAACCACACCAGCGCACCAGCTGCCCCTGTGAATAGCTCGATCTTATCCCGAAGCTCGTCGGCACGCGCTCGTCGCCGCCACGTCGCTCTGCAGCTACAGCAGGGCTGTCGCCGGCGATCTTATCATCAGCCGCCACGGCCCAGCCCCGAGCGCCTATTTAAAGGGTCCTCGAGCTAGTGCAAGACCTCAGGCAACCACAGACTCCCCTCCTAGCGCTCCCCAAGCAGTGGATCGACCCGTAGTGGCCATCTTCCCCAACTCCGGCCAGTTCGGCCGCCGCCAAACTCCGGTGCAATACGTCGCAGCCAGCCACCCTTTCGCCCAACCGACGCCACCAGTAGTTTCCCCTGGTCCTTGCGGAGCTGCCCAGCGTCTCAGCTTCGATCGGAGATCACCGGACCCCAAAACTCACTTTGCTCCCGAACCTCCGTCCGCCGCGGAGCTCGCCGCCGGTGACTTCCTCCGTCCCCACCTGCCTAGCGCCTACCGAGAGGACCGCCTCGGTCTGGCCGAACCATCCCTACCCTCAGATGCCCTCAAGGAGCCGCCGTTCGTCGCCGGCGATCGCTGGAGCCCCGCTCCCGTCGGGTAGAAGAGAGGAGGAGGAGGGAAGAACGGTCAAACCTGACCAGTGGGCCCTCTGGACCCACTGTCAGTGACCCGCACGGCCGTTCTCTCTGTTTAAGTGAAAGCGCAAAGATCCGGAGTACGTCACCTCTGCTTTGAAAACGTATTTTCCCCGAAGCGTTTTCCTTTTTCTGATTTTATTAAAACAGAGTTTGACCAGACTTTGACCAGCTATAACTTTTAAAATAAAACTCCAAATGAGTTGATTCTTTTTCCTACCTCTCTCAAATTTCATCTAGTTTATTTTAAGATTTATTTCAAAAATATTTGAGACAACTTTTTGTACTGTGTTTGAAATATCTGTTATTTGAATATTTCTCAAAATAGGATTTTGGAGAGAAGGGAAAGCTTTCAAAAAGTGCATCCTTTGCATACTCTTGAAGGCAAGCATTTCTGAACTCTGGCATAATATTTTGTTGTGGTGTTTTGATGCGATTACAACACCTTTTAACTTGGAGTATACGTTAGCTCTATGTAGCGATAAAGTCTCGTGCATGAGTGCGCTTTGGAGATATTTTGTGGTCAGCAATGGATTCGCTAGTGTTTTGGATCATCCTCTTGAGCTCCTCATGCATACCGGAAGGAAATCGGGAAAGTCGTGGTCTTGGGTAGACACGAGCTTGTCCCTAGTCCATCGTCGAGACGAGTATGTCCGGTATGGCATGGTGAGGCTTGATGAGTGGTGATTTACTCCTCTAATGGTAATAATTGTTGGAGGATACTTGGACCACCTGAGTCGGTCGTAGGTCGAGTCTTGGTCAGCAGCTCCCCTATTTGTTGGTACCACCACTTGTCCCTGTCGCAGACGGGGTATACACACCTTACCAAAGCACACACCGTACAGAGAGGCCATAGTGGAAGATACCGGAGGCCTCCGGTAGGCATGCCACTTGGTCCGGGGGCATGGGTGTTTCCGGTTGGGACCGAGTGGGGGGGCACCCCCTTAGAGCGCGCGTATAGAAATTTTGATCCCATGCTACATCGAGGTTGTAGCCTCCCCACTTAGAGTTTTGCTTGGCAGGTGTCGTGGGTGATTCCAGACATCGGTGAGTTAAGCTGGTGTGTGCAGGTCAGGCGTGTTTTCAATTAAAAGACCGTAGGCGGCATTAGTCCCGATGGGCTAAATAAATCCGTTACTCGTGGGAAAGCGTACTCCCTCTGCAGAGGATATACCCCGTTGGACAGCCATGTTCTTGAGTAAGGACCACAGTCTGAGTTTAATCTAACAACGGTTTTCGGATGGAGACACGGCTAACTGGATCATAGTAACGGTATTCGGATGGAGAACGAATTAGCTAGAACTCAGTGACGGTCTTCGGATGGAGAAAACGGCTAGACTAGGTTTTTGTTTATGACCTGTGACATCTGAGGATCGTGTTCTTTTTATTATTCTGTTGGACTAACCATTTACATTATGTATTTTTTTGAGTATCCCTGGGATGGTGCTACCTCCTGGATACTCACTGTGATCATTCTTTATGAGCCCTTTATGTGGTGTCGCTCAGACGCCCGACTGTGGCATTTTTGTTATTTATTCTTACATAAAGCCCTTTTTGTGATGTCGCTCAAACGTCCGACTGTGGCACGCACCGTCTTTCCTTTTTCTGTTATAAGCCCTTTATGTGGTGTCGCCCCGACGCCCGACTGCGGCATTATTATTCTTGCAGTTTCCTCCCGAGGAGTCATTCAGACCCTCGTTTGGCACCGGTATTATTATTGCTGCGGCATCGTTAATTTATTTGCAACCTTTCGAGGAGTCATTTCAGACACTCGCTCAGTGCATTTCTTTTACTTCCGTATTGCACGTCCACATTTTCTCTACACGCGTGCATCGCAGATTTTTGTTTACTTCATGGCAGACTCATCATCATAAATGTTTCGGAGTATGATTATCTCCCGTTATATTATGCCTGTGTTCTTAATGTTTGCGAGTACATTCAAACGTACTCACTGGCTTGTCCCTGGCTATTATCTTGGCCAGATTCCTTGCTTGGAGATAATCATCGCGGTGACAGCCTCGGAGCCTACATGTTGACGATAGCAACCTTGCGAAGATAGGAGTTATCCTGGTCAGCTGTTCATGTGGGAAATGGAGTCCCATAGACGCAGATGTATCCAACCGCTTCCGCCCTCAACCACTAGAAACCAAATGTTGTACTCCTAGGCCACAATGGCCTTGTACTGCATATTTTGTACCTTACTTGGAATTCTTGTATCAAGTTGGTGCCTCATCAGCTAACAGTAATCCTGGGGCTGGTGAGCACAAAGGCCGTTTTCTGGGAAATTATTATCCCAAAAATCCGGTCGTCACATTGCCAGCAGCCTGTATAAATTCCGGGTTATAGTATGAGTGATTGTTATGCAATATTAAAGTCCCTAGCACTTTCCAAGCAAAGACACTTGGCACTGGGGGCTAATGTATGCTGAAAGTTTCTATTTCAAATTGCCGGCTCATGAAAGTAAGTCGGAAGCTAAGTCTACAACATATTCTATCATAAGTAATAGACTTGGGGGCTAGCATAGTAAGACTGACTATGGAGTAAGCAAGAGATTTGTACCTCAGATTTTTGTTGGATCTGCTTCACCATATCAATCTCCAGATCCCGGCTGTTGTGCACCTGACCAATGTAACCCGAGACAATGTCTCCAATGCTCAAGTTAGCATAATCAGTAATCTCCAATCTAGCCCGGCGGCGCTCTAGCAGCTCTTCCTTGGCAGAGCATCTGGCCAGCACAGTGGGTCTTCCCGGCTCAACGTATTCAGTCCGGGTAATCACCACATCCGGGTCATCGGCCGGTTGAGCTGAGCTAGGGATCTCTGTGTTAGCAGAAGTCTCTGTGATTGGCTCATCGGTTGGAGCGGTGGCTTCAGGAGCAGAGGCAGCTGGCGGCTCTTGAGCTGAAGCCTCCGGTTCAGCTAGGACCGGCTCTTCGACCGGTTTATTCTTCTTCGCTCTTTTACTGAGCTTTGCTTGAGGACTGAAAGGACAAAAGGTTATTACAAAAGCATGAGTAAGATAAGTACAACATAAGATGATCATCATTACCCGGGCGCGGTCTTGAAAGCCGGTAGGGTAGATTGCATAGAATCACCAGAGGAAGGTGAAGTTTCCTGATAATTTGAATCAGACGAATTGAGCGGTTGACGAGTGACACCCGCTGTGACACCCCAAAATTTTGACCTTGTTTTATTTATTAAAATTTTGCCAGGAAATAAAACTTTTCCATTTGTCAAGATTTACCCTTTTGTTATTTTGGATTTTTACCTCTAGTGGAAAAACCTTCAAAGAGTATTGTTGGACTTATATGCCCTCTTTATAAAACAATTCTTTAACAGTGGGTTTAATTGCAAGATTTGTTTTCTCAGAGCTTTATTCTCTCAGAAATGATTTCTTGAATTTGGAGCCTGTTTTGCACTCCAACCATTTGATAAATGCTGTTAAAATTTCCACCAAAATTTGGGGATGTCATGTGATGTTTCCACATCACTTTTATGCAAAAATACCTTTTGGCCATTGGAGATTTCGAGCTCTACACCAACTTTTCCAATCTGGTCCAGTAGGCACTTTTGCACTACAACCCATTTAAATATTTCTTTAAAAATTCTTCCAAGTGTTTGGAGATGTCAGTGGATGCCTACAATTCAACTCTATGCAAAAACCCAGTGATGTTCTTTGAAAAGTTTGAGTGAATCACCCTCTTTTGCATTCTGGTCCAATTTGGTGATTTGTACTGCAACCTTATTTTATTTTGCTCTAGTGACCCTGACCTTTTTCCTACTTGTAGCCCTCCCTTCAAAACCCTTAAGTCCAGGAGAGTGGACTCATTGGAGGTTTTTAAGTGCATGCAATAAACCCTTTTTCTTTCTGTCCAAAACTGGAGTTTTGCAAATCTTGCACTAAAAAGTTTCTGGTTTTTCCCATATGATCTTGCCTTCATCATCCACACCTAAAGAGACCCTGATCTGGAGATTTTGGCCACTCCAAGAGTTGCCTAAGTGCACTTGGCATTCTGTCGAGCACTTGGTGTGCACAGTCAGTTTTGGGCATGTTTCCTAGTTTGCACTGTGAACTTGCTCCAATGACCCGGCAACCTTGTCCACTGAACTCCTAGCAGTCTCTATCCTAGTCCTGTTAATTGCCAGCCCCACCCTCGCGCTCTAGACCGCCCTGGCATTTCGTCGAGCAGGTTCCGTGCGTGCTCTGGGCGCGCCCAGAGCGCACGTTTTGCACGCGCGCGCACTGAGCCGCCGCGCCGCATTGCCGCACTCGACGCGACTCGTCCCTGGCCCCTGCTCCACTGCTGAACTGCGCACTACGCTCGCTCACTCCCCACGCCACCCCTGGCGCCCTGCAACGCCGCTGGCAGAGCTCTTGGCGGCACGCCGGCGTCGGCAGCGAACCTCTGACATGGACGGCGCCGCCCAAGCCATCCCAGCGCGCCAGCTGCCCCCGTGAACAGCCCGGTCTTATGCCGAAGCTCGTCGGCACGCGCTCGTCGCCGCCACGTCACCCTGCGGCTACAGCACGGCTGTCGCCGGCGATCTTATCCCCAGCCGCCGCGGTCCAACCTCGAGCGCCTATTTAAAGGGTCCCCGAACTCGTTCAAGACCTCAGGCGACCTCAGACCCTCCCCGTAGAGCTTCCCTAGCAGTGGATTGACCGGAGAAGACCGTCTTCACCAACTCCGGCCAGTTCGGCCGCCGCCGAACTCCGGTGAAATACGTCACAGCCAGCCACTCTCTCGCCCAACCAGCGCCACCAGTAGCTTCCCCTTGTCCTTGCGGAGCTGCCCAGCAACCCAACCTCGATCGGAGACCACCGGAGCCCAAAAACCACTTCACCACCGTAGCCCCCTTCGCCGCAGAGCTCGCCGCCGGCGACTCCTTCCACCTCCGACGACCCAGCGACCACCAAGGGGACCGCCTCGGTCTGGCCAGTCCATCCCTGCCCTCAGATGCCCTTGAGGAGCCGCCGTTCGTCGCCGGCGATCGCCGGAGTCCCGCTCCCGTCGGGCAGAGAAGAGGAGGGAGACGGAGGAACGGTCAAACCTGACCAGTGGGCCCTCTGGACCCACTGTCAGTGACCCGCGCACCGTCTCCTCTGTTTAAGTGAAAGCGTATACCCACGGAGTACGTCCCCCCTACCCCGAAAGTGTATTCCCCTCGAAGCGTTTTCCTTTTTCTGGTTTTATTAAAAACAGAGTTTTGACCAGACTTTGACCAGCTATAACTTTTAAAATAAAACTCCAAATGAATTGATTCTTTTTCCTACCTCTCCCAAATTTCATCTAGTTTATTTTAAGATTTATTTCAAAAATATTTGAGACAACTTTTTGTACTGTGTTTGAAATATTTGTTATTTGGATATTTTGCAAAATAGGGATAATGGAGAGAAGAGAAAGCTTTCAAAAAGTGCATCCTTTGCATACTCTTGAAGGCAAGCATTTCTGGACTCTGGCATAATATTTTGTTGTGGTGTTCTGATACGATTACAACACCATTTGACTTGGAGTATGCGTTATCTTTATGTAACGATAAAGTCTCATGCATGAGTGCCTTTTGGAGATATTTTGTGGTCAGCAATGGATACGCTAGTGATTTGGATCATCCTCGTGAGCTCCTCATGCATACCGGAAGGAAGCCGGGAAAGCCGTGGTCTTGGGTAGACACGAGCTTGTCCCTAGTCCCTTGTCGAGACGAGTATGTCCGGTATGGCATGGTGAGGCTTGATGAGTGGTGATTTATTCCTTTAATGGTAATATTGTTGGAGGACACTTGGAGCACCTGAGTCGGTCGTAGGTCGAGTCTTGATCAGTAGCTTCCCTATTTGTTGGTACCACCACTAGTCCCTGTCGCAGACGGGGTATGGTTCAGTAAGTTGTCAACCCCTTACCAAAGCACACACCGTACAGAGAGGCCATAGTGGAAGATACCGGAGGCCTCCGGTAGGCATGCCACTTGGTCCGGGGGCATGGGTGTTTCTGGTTGGGACCGAGAGGGGGGGCACCCCTTAGAGCGCGTGAATATAAATTTGATCCCATGCTACGTCGAGGTTGTAGCCTCCCCACTTAGAGTTTTGCTTGGCGGGTGTCGTGGGTGATTCCAGACACCGGTGAGTTAAGCTAGTGTGTGCAGGTCGGGCGTGTTTTCAATTAAAAGGCCGTAGGCGGAATTAGTCCCGATGGGCTAAATAAATCCGTTACTCGTGGGTGAAGAGTACACCCTCTGCAGAGGTCATATCTTTTGGATAGCCATGTTCATGAGTAAGGACCACAGTCTGAGTAAAATCTAGTAACGGTATTCAGATGGAGAACGATTTAACTAGAACTCAGTGACGGTTTTCGGATGGAGATACAGCTAACTAGATCATAGTAACGGTATTCGGATGGAGAACGAATTAGCTAGAACTCAGTGACAGTCTTCGGATGGAGAAACGGCTAGACTAGATTTTTGTTTATGACCAGTGACATCTGAGGATCATGTTTTAATTTTATTATTAATATGGACTAACCATTTACATTATGTATTTTATTGAGTATCCCTGGGATGGTTCTACCTCCCGGATATTCACTGTGATTATTCTTTTATAAGCCCTTTCTGTGGTGTCGCTCAGACGCCTGACTGCGGCATGCTTGATGTTTATTTATAAGCCCTTTATGTGGTGTCGCTTAGACGCCCGACTGCGGCATGCTTGTTGTTTGATTATCTTTTATAAGCCCTTTCTGTGGTGCCGCTCAGATGCCCGACTGCGGCATGCTTGTTGTTTATTTATAAGCCCTTTATGTGGTGTCGCTCAGACGCCCGACTGCGGCATGCTTGTTGTTTGATTATCTTTTATAAGCCCTTTCTGTGGTGTCGCTCAGACGCCCGACTGCGGCATGCTTGTTGTTTGATTATCTTTTATAAGCCCTTTCTGTGGTGTCGCTCAGACGCCCGACTGCGGCATGCTTGTTGTTTATTTATAAGCCCTTTATGTGGTGTCGCTCAGACGCCTGACTGCGGCATGCTTGTTGTTTGATTATCTTTTATAAGCCCTTTCTGTGGTGTCGCTCAGACGCCCGACTGCGGCATCATTAATTTATTTGCAACTTTTCGAGGAGTCATTTTAGACACTCGCTCAGTGCATTTCTTTTACTTCCGTATTGCACATCCATATTTTCTCTGCACGCGTGCATCACAGATTTCTGTTTACTTCATGGCAGACTTATCATCATAAATGTTTCGGAGTATGATTATATCTTGTTATATTTTACCCGTGTTCTTAATGTTTGCGAGTACATTCAAACGTACTCACTGGCTTGTCCCTGGCTATTGTCTTGGCCAGATTTTCGCGCATGGAGATAAGCATCGCGGTGACAGCCTCGGAACCTACGTATTGACGATAGCAGCCTCGCGAAGATAGGAGTTATCCTGGTCAGCTGTTCTTGTGGGAATGGAGTCCCATAGACGCAGTTGTATCACAGACCGCTTCCGCCATCAACCACTAGAAACCAAATGTTGTACTCCTAGGCCACAATGGTCTTGTACTACATATTTTTGTACCTTGCTTGGAATTCTTGTATCAAGTTGGTGTCTCATCAGCTAACAGTAATCCTGGGGCTGGTGAGCACAAAGACCGTTTTCTGGGAAATTATTATCCCAAAAATCCGGTCGTGACAGACTTGGTATCAGAGCCAGGCTGACCATTGGCTAACCCTATCTTAGTCAGGTCAATGAACCTAGGTTAACCAGACCACCAGACCTTAACCTAATCCCGGTCAAGCTTCCCGCGTAAGATAGCCCCACAGTGACCCGACGCCTTTCGGCGGACGGTGCCCAACCTATCGGCCTAGGCCGTCGATCACGCGCCAGTGACCGACACCCAACCCGTCTTTATCGCAAGCGTGCGGAGGAAGACTCCGTCCCCTTTCCCCTATTAAAAGGGCACGCTAGCCTCAGCACAGCACAGCCTCTTTCCCCAAACCAAGCCACGATGCCTGGCCCCATTGTTCACAATGAGACCACCGCAACCAACCTTGGAGGTTTTGTGACCGTGCTCGCAAACCTCACCCGCCGTGCCTATGCATTAGAAGAGCCTCCTGAATATGTTGTGTACCAGGGACCCATGTACGGTGAGAGTCGTCAGTACTGGGCCACTGTGCACATCTACGGTAGGGGTCTGTCGCTAGAACGCCCCTACAGGTTCACTGGAAGGACAACTTCCTTTGAGCCACATGCCATCCAACTGGCAGCCCGAGAAGCTATAGTTCAACTCCGGCACTTGTCGCCCAGAGTTAACTGTCGCTCGTTCTACTACTACCCCAGTCGTGACGGGTATGGTAGGCCGCCCCAGGTTGCCAACGGAGATCACGAGACGGATCCGGCACTATTGCATTTGGTGCGCTATGTAAGCGCACTAGAGCAACTGTTCGATCAAGTCACCCTCGATCTGATCGCAGCTCGTGGAGAACTGGTTCGCCGAGCCCCGGCGAGAAGAGACGCAGAGCCCGACACCGACAACCCAGTCGTGCTGTTCGGACACCCGATCGATCCCTTGAGGTCCGCCCCAGCCATCAACCAGAGTACTTTGGTGTCACCAGAAGCGCTTCGTCGCCTTTTGGGAACCCATTCCAATGGGATTGTGGCCAACAACCCCCGCGATGGTCATCACCACTACCCCGACTCTGCAGCCCCTCAACCTCAGCCGGCAAATCCTGACGGAGAAACCCGTGGAGAAACCTCGGCACCCGCCAGGCCAGCCCACTTAGACATTAACGAAGTAGACTAAGTCGCTCGAGTTGTATCGAGCCTTAGTTTTCCTACGCTTTGTAACGGTGTGGCCTGGTATCGCTTTTATTTAATGCTGTCTGCTTGAACGCTCCTATTTTTGGAGTAGTAACTATGCATGTGTACGTTAGCGTACAGTTGCATTTTTAAATTTCGGGCGCAGCTACCAAGACCAACCCCGACGGCACCCACAGTAATGCGTCACATTTATGTGATATGTATATCTGTGACTTTGACCCGAGAACAGGATCGGCAACCAGTTACCCTTCACCCCGGTAGATAACCCAGCCCCGGTGCTATATAAAGGCCACCTCGTGACCTTGCCGAGTACTCCCCACCTTGTGCACTACTCTCTCAGCCATTCCTTTGCCATGCCAACCCCCAGTATTTATCTGAGAACCCCAGACGCAACCCCGAGCAGTTTTGTTAAATTATTGTGGGACTTTACCTGCAGTACTATGAGTGCCACCCGTCCACCCCAGTACGAGTTGCTCAAATCGAGGATCACCCCATCCACCTCGAAATATTGGGCAGTGGTGCACATCCCTCCCGCATACCCAAACCAAGACCCAACGGAAGTCTCCTTCGTGGGGAAATCCATGCCGACTCCGCATATGGCCATAGAAGCTGCTGCGTACGAAGCGCTCGCTCGTCTTCGATTTGCGGTACCCTACGCCAGCGAGTGAGGATACTATTATTTTCCGAGTCGTGCAACACCCGGAGAAGTTGCATCTTTTCCCGGTGGACGAATGGAGAGAGATCCAGTACTGGCAACCTTGTCCAGTACGTTATCGCTCAGGAGCGTTTAACTCAGCGGGTAATGGGTTATCTCCAGAGCCTCGCTGATTTAAATCCTCGGATCGCTATTGGCAGACCACTGAGGCCTGACCAGGAGAGGCGCATTCATCGACTAGTCAACCCGCTTCCCCCGATAGAAGAGGAGTGTGCCCCAGTACCAGAGGCGTTTTCTCAGGACCCTGTCCTTTTGCCGTTTTCTTTGTAAACGTCACCGCTGTATTTTTATCCCAGTATTTTATTTATGTGTTGTAGCGTGTTCGTGGTTCCCAAATTTTGTGCGATGGATCCGATTCTCTTTAGTTCCAGTTATGTGAGCAGTTTTACTGCTGTTAGTTTGGTTTTTAATTTAATTTTTCTTCACAACATGTTTTGATGAGATTTCTTTCCCCGAGTCACTGCTGCGTATACCTTTTTCACGACATAGATTTTTTATTCGCGCAGCATCGTAATAGCAGACTCACAGCTGCAACCACTCGACCTCGGGCACTATTACAAATCCTTGAGCACATTGTTGCGCCTAACTAACCACACTCGAGGACACCACAGTCTCAGTGAGAGAGATTTGTGAGTGATCATTCAGGCACGAGTTGCCCCAGCACACCGACAGCAGTTAGCCCTCGAGGCCGCACCTAATCCACGTGATCGCCGCTGCCGCGAAGAGCTAACACTTGAGCGGCAGCATCTCGACGATCATCCAGGATCATCGCGCACAGGAGCACGGAGAACCCCAGCAGCACCGCCAATCCTCCACACACCAGGACCACATACCAGTCCGGCATCGCCTCCGCCATTAGAGCCTCATCTCGAGCTCCTGCTAACAGCAGTGGAGGAGAAGGAAGAAGAAGTGGAAGCGAGGCCAGATGTGAGGAAGAGGAGAGGAGCACTGCGGTCGTTTTATAGCTCGAGATCGGTGTACGGTGGGCGAGGTCCACCAGCGCCACTCGTCGCTCGACCGCCGGTGTTCGGAGGCGAGTCCGCGAGCAGTGCCGACAGCGCACTGGCCCGCGAGGTGAGTGCACGCTACACCGGCAGCTAGCACGCCGCGCACTACCACGGTACGTCCTCGATGCCCTACAAGCTAGGCATCGCCGGTGGAGGAAGCGCGGGAGAGCTCGCGAGAGAGAAGAGAGAGCCAGAGGTAGAAGAAGAGGCCGACAGTGGGCCCTGGGTCCACCTGTCAGCCAGAGAGAGCACTGTGCTCTCGGGTACGACCAGCGTATTTTAGTAATTTAGAATTTATTCTAAATTATTGTATCCGCGTGGAAATATCTCGTTTTCCCCCAACCATAGATATTTTCCCATGCTACGCCAGTGTATTACACTGTGGTTTTACACCACTTATTGCCCTCTCACTATAGCCGCTTTGTTTTTGTGCAGTTGAATGATTTCTTTTGATAAAAACAGTTTTTGTTCAAAACAGCTTTTAACAAATCTCGAGGACGAGATTTTTCTTAAGGGGGGTAGTGTTGTGACACCCCAAAATTTTGACCTTGTTTTATTTATTAAAATTTTGCCAGGAAATAAAACTTTTCCATTTGTCAAGATTTACCCTTTTGTTATTTTGGATTTTTACCTCTAGTGGAAAAACCTTCAAGGAGTATTGTTGGACTTATATGCCCTCTTTATAAAACAATTCTTTAACAGTGGGTTTAATTGCAAGATTTGTTTTCTCAGAGCTTTATTCTCTCAGAAATGATTTCTTGAATTTGGAGCCTGTTTTGCACTCCAACCATTTGATAAATGCTGTTAAAATTTCCACCAAAATTTGGGGATGTCATGTGATGTTTCCACATCACTTTTATGCAAAAATACCTTTTGGCCATTGGAGATTTTGAGCTCTACACCAACTTTTCCAATCTGGTCCAGTAGGCACTTTTGCACTACAACCCATTTAAATATTTCTTTAAAAATTCTTCCAAGTGTTTGGAGATGTCAGTGGATGCCTACAATTCAACTCTATGCAAAAACCCAGTGATGTTCTTTGAAAAATTTGAGTGAATCACCCTCTTTTGCATTCTGGTCCAATTTGGTGATTTGTACTGCAACCTTATTTTATTTTGCTCTAGTGACCCTGACCTTTTTCCTACTTGTAGCCCTCCCTTCAAAACCCTTAAGTCCAGGAGAGTGGACTCATTGGAGGTTTTTAAGTGCATGCAATAAACCCTTTTTCTTTCTGTCCAAAACTGGAGTTTTGCAAATCTTGCACTAACAAGTTTCTGGTTTTGCCCATATGATCTTGCCTTCATCATCCACACCTAAAGAAACCCTGATCTGGAGATTTTGGCCACTCCAAGAGTTGCCTAAGTGCACTTGGCATTCTGTCGAGCACTTGGTGTGCACAGTCAGTTTTGGGCATGTTTCCTAGTTTGCACTGTGAACTTGCTCCAATGACCCGGCAACCTTGTCCACTGAACTCCTAGCAGTCTCTATCCTAGTCCTGTTAATTGCCAGCCCCACCCTCGCACTCTAGACCGCCCTGGCATTTCGTCGAGCAGGTTCCGTGCGTGCTCTGGGTGTGCCCAGAGCGCACGTTTTGCACGCGCGCGCACTGAGCCGCCGCGCCGCACTGCCGCACTCGACGCGACCCGTCCCTGGCCCCTGCTCCACTGCTGAACCGCGCACTACACTCGCTCACTCCCCACGCCACCCCTAGCGCCCTGCAGCGCCGCTGGCAGAGCTCTTGGCGCACGCCGGCATCGGCAGCGGACCTCTGACATGGACGGCGCCGCCCAAGCCACCCCAGCGCGCCAGCTGCCCCCGTGAACAGCCCGGTCTTATGCCGAAGCTCGTCGGCACGCGCTCGCCGCCGCCACGTCGCCCTGCGGCTACAGCACGGCTGTCTCCGACGATCTTATCCCCACCCGTCGCGGTCCAACCTCGAGCGCCTATCTAAAGGGTCCCCGAACTCGTTCAAGACCTCAGGCGACCTCAGACCCTCCCCGTAGAGCTTCCCTAGCAGTGGATTGAACGGAGAAGACCGTCTTCACCAACTCCGGCCAGTTCGGCTGCCGCCGAACTCCGGTGAAATACGTCACAACCAGCCACTCTCTCGCCCAACCAACGCCACTAGTAGCTTCCCCTTGTCCTTGCGGAGCTGCCCAGCAACCCAACCTCGATCGGAGACCACCGGAGCCCAAAAACCACTTCACCACCGTAGCCCCCTCCGCCGCGGAGCTCGCCGCCGGCGACTCCTTCCACCTCCGACGACCCAGCGACCACCAAGGGGACCGCCTCGGTCTGGCCAGTCCATCCCTGCCCTCAGATGCCCTCGAGGAGCCGCCGTTCGTCGCCGGCGATCGCCGGAGTCCCGCTCCCGTCGGGCAGAGAAGAGGAGGGAGACGGAGGAACGGTCAAACCTGACCAGTGGGCCCTCTGGACCCACTGTCAGTGACCCGCGCGCCGTCTCCTCTATTTAAGTGAAAGCGTATACCCACGGAGTACGTCCCCCTACCCCGAAAGCATATTCCTTTTTCTGGTTTTATTAAAAACAGAGTTTTGACCAGACTTTGACCAGCTATAACTTTTAAAATAAAACTCCAAATGAATTGATTCTTTTTCCTACCTCTCCCAAATTTCATCTAGTTTATTTTAAGATTTATTTCAAAAATATTTGAGACAACATTTTGTACTGTGTTTGAAATATTTGTTATTTGGATATTTTGCAAAATAGGGATAATGGAGAGAAGAGAAAGCTTTCAAAAAGTGCATCCTTTGCATACTCTTGAAGGCAAGCATTTCTGGACTCTGGCATAATATTTTGTTGTGGTGTTCTGATACGATTACAACACCATTTGACTTGGAGTATGCGTTATCTTTATGTAACGATAAAGTCTCGTGCATGAGTGCCTTTTGGAGATATTTTGTGGTCAGCAATGGATACGCTAGTGATTTGGATCATCCTCATGAGCTCCTCATGCATACCGGAAGGAAGCCGGGAAAGTCGTGGTCTTGGGTAGACACGAGCTTGTCCCTAGTCCCTCGTCGAGACGAGTATGTCCGGTATGGCATGGTGAGGCTTGATGAGTGGTGATTTATTCCTTTAATGGTAATATTGTTGGAGGACACTTGGAGCACCTGAGTCGGTCGTAGGTCGATTCTTGATCAGTAGCTTCCCTATTTGTTGGTACCACCACTTGTCCCTGTCGCAGACGGGGTATGGTTCAGTAAGTTGTCAACCCCTTACCAAAGCACACACCGTACAGAGAGGCCATAGTGGAAGATATCGGAGGCCTCCGGTAGGCATGCCACTTGGTCCGGGGGCATGGGTATTTCCGGTTGGGACCGAGAGGGGGGGGGCACCCCTTAGAGCGCGCGAATATAAATTTGATCCCATGCTACATCGAGGTTGTAGCCTCCCCACTTAGAGTTTTGCTTGGCGGGTGTCGTGGGTGATTCCAGACACTGGTGAGTTAAGCTGGTGTGTGCAGGTCGGGCGTGTTTTCAATTAAAAGGCCGTAGGCGGAATTAGTCCCGATGGGCTAAATAAATCCGTTACTCGTGGGTGAAGAGTACACCCTCTGCAGAGGTCATATTTTTTGGATAGCCATGTTCATGAGTAAGGACCACAGTCTGAGTGAAATCTAGTAACGGTATTCGGATGGAGAACGATTTAACTAGAACTCAGTGACGGTTTTCGGCTGGAGACACGACTAACTGGATCATAGTAACGTTATTTGGATGGAGAATGAATTAGCTAGAACTCAGTGACGGTCTTCGGATGGAGAAACGGCTAGACTAGATTTTTGTTTATGACCTGTGACATCTGAGGATCATGTTTTAATTTTATTATTAATATGGACTAACCATTTACATTATGTATTTTATTGAGTATCCCTGGGATGGTTCTACCTCCCGGATATTCACTGTGATTATTCTTTTATAAGCCCTTTCTGTGGTGTCACTCAGACGCCCGACTGCGGCATGCTTGATGTTTATTTATAAGCCCTTTATGTGGTGTCGCTCAGACGCCCGACTGCGGCATGCTTGTTGTTTGATTATCTTTTATAAGCCCTTTCCGTGGTGCCGCTCAGACGCCCGACTGCGGCATGCTTGTTGTTTATTTATAAGCCCTTTATGTGGTGTCGCTCAGACGCCCGACTGCGGCATGCTTGTTGTTTGATTATCTTTTATAAGCCCTTTCTGTGGTGTCGCTCAGACGCCCGACTGCGGCATGCTTGTTGTTTATTTATAAGCCCTTCATGTGGTGTCGCTCAGACGCCCGACTGCGGCATGCTTGTTGTTTGATTATCTTTTATAAGCCCTTTCTGTGGTGTCGCTCAGACGCCCGACTGCGGCATGCTTGTTGTTTATTTATAAGCCCTTTATGTGGTGTCGCTCAGACGCCCGACTGCGGCATGCTTGTTGTTTGATTATCTTTTATAAGCCCTTTCTGTGGTGTCGCTCAGACACCCGACTGCGGCATCATTAATTTATTTGCAACCTTTCGAGGAGTCATTTTAGACACTCGCTCAGTGAATTTCTTTTACTTCCGTATTGCACGTCCATATTTTCTCTGCACGCGTGCATCACAGATTTCTTTTTTACTTCATGGCAGACTTATCATCATAAATGTTTCGGAGTATGATTATCTCTTGTTATATTGCCCGTGTTCTTAATGTTTGCGAGTACATTCAAACGTACTCACTGGCTTGTCCCTGGCTATTGTCTTGGCCAGATTTTCGCGCATGGAGATAAGCATCGCGGTGACAGCCTCGGAACCTACGTATTGACGATAGTAGCCTCGCGAAGATAGGAGTTATCCTGGTCAGCTGTTCTTGTGGGAATGGAGTCCCATAGACGCAGTTGTATCACAGACCGCTTCCGCCATCAACCACTAGAAACCAAATGTTGTACTCCTAGGCCACAATGGTCTTGTACTACATATTTCTGTACCTTGCTTGGAATTCTTGTATCAAGTTGGTGTCTCATCAGCTAACAGTAATCCTGGGACTGGTGAGCACAAAGGCCGTTTTCTGGGAAATTATTATCCCAAAAATCCGGTCGTGACACCCGCTAAAGGATGAAAAGGGTATAAGTTGGAGATAACCTCAGTCCGGCACTTTCTTGATGCCTCGGGTAAGCCGGAGGAGAGGTCTGCATCCTTGCTCGCCCGGGTTTGCCTCCGGTTCTCATGAATCTGTTGCTTCAAAGGAAATTGAGGATCATGATAAGCTAAAGGATGCGAAAAGCTTACTTTCCGGGTTACTCTTCGGACTTTCAGCCTTGGCAAGGGGTCCGAGTCGGAGGAAAGTATAGTTACCTCTTCAGTTACCGGGTTACTCGCTCCGGTATCATCCTGCGAGTAATCAAGTTAATAAGGTGGTTAAAAGACAGATGAAAAGCAGAAACAAAAGAAGAGTCTAAGGAATTAAGGGTTACCTCTGACTCGGAGCTATCATCCAGCTGAAGCAGCTCTGAGGCGGTAGGCTTGCTTCCCTTTTTGCGGGGAGCGGCTCTCCTGGCGGCTTTCTTAGCCTTTCTGGCTTTTTTAGCCGCCTCATGGTCATACTTGACCTTCCAGAACTTATCATCAGCCTGAAAAATACAATAAAGACTTCTTAAGGTTTAGATGAAAACTATCCAAAGGGAAAATAAGGTGTTCAGATCAATGGCTTACCGCTGGAGCCGGGTTAGTCTTGCAGAAGGGGTTTAAGCCAGTCCTCCCGCAGTCTGTCAAGCTCTCATTCAAGAGGGACTTGGTCATGTCATCAGAACGTCTTCAGGTAGATCGTTGCGGCTGTGTCGCAGAGGGTCATCTTTCCGGCCCGTGTAATCACACATTAAGCCGGGGCGGCGGCTTAAGGGGATCACCCGCCAAGAGATCCAGACCCGGACCAGATCAATGCCGTTGAGGCCATTTCCCAGGAGAGCCTTAATTTTGTTAATGGTGGGGATCAGAGGTTGACGCTCGGCTTGAGTTAGCTTATCCGGCAGGGGGTGACTTGGCTCTAGACGCAGGGCACGAAAGCCGAGCAGAGGTCTCTCGTCAGCAGGTGAAGTATCCTGGCAGTAGAACCATGTCTGGTTCCAGTCCTTTGGATGGCTGGGCGGCTCAGCGTAAGGAAAGAGACAGTCTCTCCGGCGTTGAATGGAGATTCCACCAAGTTCCAGGCTCGGCCCGTTGGCGCACTCGTTCTGGCGGTTCAGATAAAATAGCTCCCTAAAGAGCAGCAGGCTGGGCTCTTCTCCAAGATAGACTTCGCAGAATACTTGAAAGTTGCAAATATTTGACACGGAATTGGGTCCTATGTCTTGCGGCCGCAGATCAAAGAAATTCAAAACATCTCTAAATAATTTTGAGCCAGGCGGTGCGAAGCCCCGGCTCATGTGATCAGCAAATATCACCACCTCACCATCTCTTGGTTGAGGTCTCTCCTCCGACGGGTCAGGGGCACGATAAGACATGATATCCTTCTTGGGCAAGTAACCCGTCTTCACGAAATCAGCTAAAGTGTCGTCGGTGACATTGGATCTCATCCAGTTGCACGTGATGGGTGCCTTGGGAGCTTTGGGTGGCATTGTGAAAGATGAAGCCTATGACAAAAGGAAAATGTCCGGTTCAATTATAAGCCGGCAGATGTCTACAGTTCAATACTCAAATGGCGGCTTGTGAAGGGGCCTAATGACATATGGATAAGTGCATCGGGTTATCTAAGCCACTGAGGGCATCGTGAGTAATTCAAATTGTCTACAGCTTTATCATAAATGAGCCGGAAAATTTACAGCACGTGGTTTCTTTTAAACCGGAAACGTGAGCCGCCATAACTAAACAAATGCCATTTTTGACTAAGTGTGGCGCAAACAGGTTTCACAGATCGCAGTAATTGTTTTGGATCAAAACGGTCGGCTAAAAAGAAAATTTTCTAGACCTAGAACTGACGCAGAAGAAGTTCATGGATTCAGAACGAGATCTTATTGCAGACAAAGGGGATCTACTATCATAAAACGGATGCGCAACAACTACCGCAGGAGCTCTATACTACTCTTGGATCAAACGTGACTGTAGTGGAAGAACTACAGGGAACTCGGGAAGAACAGCGAAGAAAAGTGGAACCCTAATGCGGATCTACGGTGGACAGGTGCAGGGACTTACAGATGCGGAGTTACTGCGGAGGTTCGTCGCGTTCCTCTGGTCATGTCAGGTTGATGCAGTGGCCTGAGTTGGTGAAGACGAGGAAACCCGCGGCGGCGGCGGCGGAGCTCGGGTGGCAGCACAGTGGCGAGAGGAGGAAGAAGATGGAGGCGACGAATAACTGGAGGCTCATGGACCGGGCTATTTATAAGGTGAGGCTCATAAGTGGGTGCGAGAAATGAGGAGGTCATGGCGTGATTATCTCGCCACAAAAGAGCCTCGATTTTCGGGATGACCATTAAAGATAAGATCCGTTGGGATTTAACGGAATAAAGAAATGAAATTAATGGAAGATGACGTCATGGCGGGTTATCAGGAATCCAGAAGATGACGTCACGGCGGGTTAAAACTTTCGCACGGATGTAAGCTGGAAAATTTTCTTTCAAGGGGATTGAAGATTGACATGAACCGGTTCAAATCAATCTGGGGCCTAATGTTGAGGATATAACCATTAGAGTCACCCGCCCAGGAGGGGCCGGGTTACTCTTAATGGTCATCACGCGAAGCCCAGCACCAAGCTTGAAGACGGCGGGCCAAAGATGGGCTTAAGACCCGGAGATGGCTTAAAGCCCGTAGTTACAAACCGCCGTTATGGCAAGACTTGTAGTGTAAGGCAAGAATAGTTAGGAGTCCGAGCCGGACACTGTTATGAGCCGGCCGGGACTCTGAGAGCCGCTGGGCGTCAACCTCCTTATATAAAGGGACGACCTGGCGGCGGTTCAGGGACAAGTAAAAGTCAGATCGATAACCAGGCAGGGCGGTTTAGCTCCTGGTCGTCGAAACCCCAAATAATACAACCTCAACTGGACGTAGGCTTTTACCTTCACCGTAAGGGGCCGAACTAGTATAACCCTCGTGTTCCTTGTCCCGTTTAACCCCTTTAAGCTTCCTAGCTGCGATGGCTCCACGACTAAGTCCTAGCTCAAGGACATCTGCCGTGACAATTCCACGACAGATAGCATGACATAATTTCACATATATGATGTCTATCTAAACTGGATAGCATAGCATAACATAATTCAAAGATATGATGAATAACTAAACAGGATCGCATGACATAATTCACCTACATGTTATCTAAGTAATCAGGATCACATCATTTAATTCACATATGTGATTTATATGCTAAACAGAGGGCATTTGATATGATGTCTGAACTAAGAACATGGTGTTGAATATTGTGTATATGATGTCTAAACTATGCAATGCAAGACACCGTATGCATGATATGAGCAGTATAACCGTGCCAAGTTAGAGCATACACCTCAGTGGGGGAATAGGACTGGTCATCTGTCTCTGAATCCATCTCTGAGGAGCTATCGGGACCCAACAAGAGATCTGCTTCGACAAGTAGCACTGTCTGCTCTGAAGGCCTTGTTTTCACTCCAGATTCTTCCATCTCCCACCCAAATGGCTGATTCACAGGAAGAGTAGTTTAATGTACAAACATTGTCGACAAATGAAAATGTAATGAAGAAAAGGATGTGCAAGATATCATTCAAATATATGACGCCTGGTTAAACATGATGGCATTGCACATTTCACATATATTATGGCTGGCTAAAAGACATGAGATTGCATAATTCCCATATATGATATAGAAACTAAACAGGTGGCATTATAGAACATGTCTAAACTAAGCAGATGACATATATGATGTCAAAAGTAGGCACTGCAAGGCAACATATGCATGATATGACTAACATCATCATGCCAAGGTAGAGCAAACACCTTGGGGGGTAAATAGGAGTGGTCAGCGGCGTCTCAATCCGCCTCAGAACAGATATCTTCCTCTGGATTACAATCTGGAGAGGGGTGGGGAGGGTTTGCCATTGAACCAACCATGGAGAGATGTCTGCATGACATTGTATTGTCGCGCAAAACTCTTCTCTTTTTCTCTACATGTTCAGCATGACTGTGTACAATATCTGACATGCATACGAAAAAAATATGATGAGATTATGTAAGGAGAGCATGCAGAAATTTAGAGTGATGGTAACAGCTAGTGGATCGACGTTTTTCCGTTGAACCAAAATAGCCTTAATGGATCGACGTGAATGTATAGTAATAAGTGATGCAACAAGTGTACAACCTCTTTGCCGTAGCCGTGTCGACCTCAACATCATTGGGTTGGTCGCTGAAGCAGTTGAGGCAGAGGTGGCTGTCCGAGGTGTGGAGGAAGATCTGAGGAATCTGTAGACGGCGTCCAGGGCACTACTCTGTTGTGATGGATCGTTCTGTCATTGGAGCAGCTCCGGTGAGCCGTAAGACGTCAAGGCTGAAGCAGCACAAGACAGACATCGTCAATTTCAAGTGGGATTCTAATAGCATCTCCAATAGATGATGTAAAATGGATGTAAAATTAACATCACCAAAAACCACCTGACTACAATAGATGAGGTAAAAACCGTTGACTTTGAACTTAACTGTCAAAACTGAAATTTATTGTGGAATCTGAATGCTACTGTCGAAACCGAATGCAATGGTAGCAGAGAGGCACTTGACATGTAGTTTAGGGAGGGCCTGCAGTTCATCTTCAACCTGCACCCCCTGAGCCGCCAGCCACCACCGGCCGAACTGCCAGCCCCAGCGCCGCCTCGCCGCCCCGAAACAAATCGCCACCGCCGCCCTGGCCAGCCCTCTAGGCCCCCCGCCCCCACCCTGAACCCTAAGATAGATAGTGGGGTACCTCTCCGGCGAGCCCCCGTCCCCGCTGCGGGTGGTTCTTCCTTAACTCCGGCGAGCCCCCCCAACCCCTGAAAATCGACTGACCCAAAAGTCGATTCAGTCAACTGAAGTGTGGCTTAATCGGAGCAGAGCAGCAGCACGAGCGAGGGGGAGAGCAGCAGCAGCAGCTGAGCGAGCGAGCGAATGAGGAGAGCCGGAGCAGCAGCAGCAGCTCGAGCGAGCGAGCGAGAGCTAGAGCAGCAGCAGCAGATCCGGCTGGTATGGACGCCGCCGCCGAAGGGGCCTCGCACTAGGGGAGAGCCGCCGTGGAGATGTCGCCCGCGGCGCCGGCTTCAAGGTAGCCACTCCATGGGGGTGCGGGATGGAGCACCGTCGGCGCCGGGAGGTCGAGTTAAGGAGAAGGTGCGATGCGATGAGTGTACAACCTCTTTGGTGGCGCCGAGTAGGCCTCGGCTTCGTCCGAGGAGTCGGTGAGGATGCTGCGGTTCCGGTGGAGCAGGTTAAGGCGGCGCTGTGGGGATGGAGCAGCCGCGATAGACGAGGCGATCGTCGGAGCAGCTCCTTGGAGATGGAGGACGGGGCGGCTGAACCGGCGGGACGGCGAGATGGACGACGGATCCTCATCCGGGGAGGTGGACGAGGGACGTCGAGCTGTTGCGGTGGACGACGTCGTCGGGGAAGAGGGTCCTGCCGGGCAGCGGTGACGTTGCGGACGGAGGAGGGTGGGGTTTCGCGGCTGGAGCGGAGAGGTTATGGCGGCCTGGGATTTCGAATGGCGAAAAGGGGGCGATGGGAGGGGGTGAAGCATGACTTAGGGACGCGCTTGTCCAAAATGTAGGGTGTGTTACAAAAGTACCCCCCACCGATTTGAACTAGCGGCCCTTTCGGCTCAGGGTTAGAAGGGGGATTTCGCGTGTCAGGATTTGGCAGCTGGAGGGAGTTTTCGCGCGCGTTGTAATTTCGGGATAGCAAGGCGCGGGTTGTGAAGGCGCCAGTTTTGGGAGCACGATATCTGAATTTTCGGGATATAACAAGACGCGGGTTGAATTTTAGGGACAAGCCTAACGTGTAGTAATATTGTACTTGTACATACCAAATCAATTCACACTTCCCTCAACCAAAAAGAAAACGAAAAAATAAAACTATTCACACCACACAAAGAGAGAGTCTTGCCCCGTTTTACTATACAAATGCTATTCAAAGCTACTCCCTCCTTCCATCTATATAGGGCCTAATGCGTTTTTCGATGCTAACTTTGACCAAATATTAGAGCAATGATATATGACATGCAACTTACACAAAGCACACCGTTAAATTCGTCTGTGAAAGGTTCTTTCAATGATATAATTTTCACATTGTGCATGTCATGTACTATTAATCTTGTCAATAGTCAAAGGCGGTCTTAAAAATCTCATTACGCCCTATATAGATGGAAGGAGGGAGTATGAATCCATGTTATGTCCAATTAAATTTTTTCGCTTGCTGTATAATGCATGTAACCTACTCATACCAACATTTTAGTGCATTCCAAATGTCTATACTACCGCTGCAATTCGAACTAAATTTGAATTCATTTCTCTATTTCAATAAGAATCTACAATCATGATTGTTGCCAACTTCAACCATTATAGTTTCCTTGATATCCGCCAGATATAAATCGGACGGCCTATAATGCAGGATAGCAGGCACACCATCATCAACAACTCCGCTTTTTTATAAGAGTAGAGATAAAATATATTAAATGTAGTATAACATGTTCATAACCACACCATGTGTATCACCGTTATATATATTCACACATGCGTCGGTTAGAAACACTATGATAAATTCTTCAAATATCCGAATTCGCTTTTTATAATGAAGTATATATGATCTCTATTCATCTTTTACACCCACACAACCCTCTTATCTTTGTAGCTAGCGCTAACTTTCTCTTGTGCATGCACACGCCCGCATCCCTCTCACCCTCCCTCAGCATTCTCTAGCTCCATCGCGCAAATTCGTCTTTTCACTTTAGGTCGTTCACCCACGGTGTGTGTAGGCCCCCAGCTCCTTCTTTAAGGCACACATCGATCGATATGCCTCTCTAGCCAGGTGTGCCTAGCACAAACACAAGCTTCCCCTCTTCTCTTGTCACCGTCCATGCCTCACTCCCACCACTCTTTTCATCGTTCTCGTACTCGCACACTCCTCCCCCCTCGATATAGTATGCCTCTCGTACCACCTCCTACATGCATCCCTCTCTCTCTATCCTTCTCCTCGTGCCTCATTTGCTTCTAACACACACATGCATGTATACCGATCGATCTCCCAACATATACCTAGATCGACTTTAACTACCCCCCCATCGATCGACGTACCTCACAAGTTATGTCTCTCCTTTCTCTAACAAAGGGCGATTGATCTTCCTATGTAGTTACGTCTACTTACCACAGCCACATCGTCCCCCCTCATCATTCGTGCATGCCTCCTGACCCGTCTCTCACACGCACGTGCACAGACAACAAGCAGCCATCTCCTCTCTTATTGATATTATGGGCGTGCCCTCCGTTTGTCTAGCAAGCCTATCCCACCATTTGTTAGAAGCAACTCCACTACCACCCCCTCCAACACTCTAGCTCTGTCTCTCTCCCAACCTTATTCCTCTCCTGCACATATGCATGGATGCTGATCGATCTCCCTTAATACATGAGGAAGATCGATCTCCTTAATACATGAGGTAGGCCTCTCTCCTCCTCCACACATATACCAGCCATTGTACCTGTATAGTTAATTGGGCCTCTCTCTTCCCCCACCACACACCGATAGTCGAGCACTGCAGGTAGGTATCCATGCCACAGAGACAAACTGCACATGTCCCATCTCACATTCCAGTAGGCCAACCATTCTATATCTTTGACGTGGGCACACACAAATTCGATGGCACTCTTTATCGATCGCGCGCGCGCACACACACACACCATCCCTCTCTTCGATTCTATGGACACCTCAAGCCGATGATACCTCCACTCTCTTCTCGTGGATCGCCCCCTCTATATATATGTTATATCCAGGACTCTATTTCACACACATTGCATATGTTACATTTTTTGATTGACCCCCCCAAAACCTCTCAAGAACCCACACACTATATCTCTCTAGGTTTGTATCTCTCTCACACAACCCCACGTAGGTGCTGTACGTATACAAGAAGAGAATAGGTGCACCGTGCACGTACTCACGCTTCGTGCCCAGCCACACCCGCGCGGGTACACGGTGGAGCTCATTTCTTTACGAAATGGCAGCCCACGTGCTAATTTGAACGCCTGTAGCGGTTGGTTACCTAGGGAGGTCGTGTACCATGCGTGCACAAAACAAAGTTCGACTTGACGCGTTGCCGCGTTATTTTTAAATAAAGTTATAGCGCTCAATGGCACGTACATAGAATATAAAACGATTTTTATGGAGAAAAAGGTAGTCCGCTCACTATATACAATGGAGCCTGCCTGCCTGGTGTGTCGCTCTTCAGAGTATCTCACACAAGGCTGCGGTGGCCTCTCTCTCTCTCTCACCGTTGGTCACTGATCCGGCCGCATCCTGTCCGCCGGGGGAAAGGGAGTGCGGTGGCCTCTCTTTCTCTCACCGTTGGTCACTGATCCGGCCGCATCCCGTCCGCCGGGGGAAAGGGAGGAAGTGCATCGTTTCTCTGTTTGACGGCGCTGAGGCAGCACGTCCCGATCTGCAGTACACGCTGTTCTCTCTGACCAAGCTCCGGCGCGGCTGTCGGAGTAAATGGCCACGGGTAGCCTAACCGACTCCCCCTGGCTCTTCGAAAAATTATCAGGCCATTCGAGCCTTCATGCATCCAGAGCATGGGGCCGCCTTCCTCCGGCCGGCTATCCCTAGGGCCGACTACCAGAAGGCGACCTGGCCTCAAAAACCTTCCCGAAGAAAGCTACGAGATGGCCGACTCCAGGAAGCCGGCCCCAAGAGGACCGACTCCCAGAAGCCAGCCATGAAGAGAGCCGACTCCCAGAAGCCGGCCAAGACTGCACCCACCAAGACTGCATCCACATAACGGTGATAAGACGGGGCGTGGCCGCAGTACAGCCCAATACCCCCGAATCCCGGAACAGGCATGGCCACAGGGCGCCGTACGGGTCAGCCATCCCCCGTCCGGTGCGGCACTGTAGCCATGTTGACCTCAACGTCACCCACGACAGGCGCCAGTACGACCCGCGGGCGGCGGGCCCCTTTAGCCAGAGAGACGCTCGAAGGCGGCCCGGCCTCCCCTAGTCGGCCGGGGGCGTAGCCGGCTCCCAATAGCCGGCTACCTCCCTCCCTCGAAACATGTGCATCATTAAGGAGACAAGACGAGGTGAGGCAACAGTAAGAGCCCGCAAGGCGGCGGCATTGTAGCCACGCTTACCTCGACAAAGCCCTCGTCATCAGGGGCGAGGCAACAGTAACCAGCCGCCGACAAGGCCCCCAAGCGGTGGGGCCGGCCTGTCGGCCAAGAGGCCGGCAGCCGGCGGGACCCACCAGTCGGCGGGCCCCAATGGCCGGCGGAGAAGCCGGCGAGCACAGACACTGACGGCTGGGACCCGCGCCCAGCCGGATTACCACTGTACCCCTGGGGGGTAGACCTATATAATCCCCCCGGGACACCCATGCAAAGGGTTGATCTCACATAGTTTCACACACCACATAGAGAGAAAAGGAGAGCTAGCCTTGCCCTTCTTCCTCCCCTAGCCAAACAGCTCAAGGAGCACTTGTAGCTACTTGTATTGATCTAGTGATCATGCGGAGACCCCGCAGAGCAGGACTAGGGGTGTTATCTCCACGGAGAGCCCCGAACCTGGGTAAGATCCGCCGGCGTGCATGTCTTCGCCTTATCCCGTTTCCAGGCACTGGCGATGTCTTACTGGCTCCCACAATGATAAGCCACCCGCTGGCATATGTCGCACCTACCACCCGACATTTGGCGCCCACCGTGGGGCCAGGTGCACCGTCGTCCGGAGACCTGTTCTGGACGGGAACCCTTTTCCTCCCTCGCGAGCGTAGCCAGCCCGCTACGCCCGATGGCGTTTGCCCTGAGGCGCAGCAAGGCGTCGACGACGCCTACGCGGCGAGCTGCCTCGCCGACCTTCTTGGCGAGACTCGCATCTCCGACGAGCCCGCGTCCGACGCGGGCACAGACTACCCCGAGAGCCGCCTCGTCAGCCTCCTCGACCAGCTTCACGTCTCCAGCGAGCTTGCTGTGGACTTGGAGTCGGTCGGCTCCATCGACCCGATGCTTGTCGACTCCGACACGGCATCGCTTGACGCTTTCCCCACCGACGTGGTGATCTTCGACGACCCTCTCCCTCGAGCCGACAGTGGCAGGAGCGCTGTCACTGAGGTGCTGGTCATCAGCCACGGCACCGTCTCGGGCGAGAACGCCCACGACGCCCTACAAGCGGCGCTGCACGACTTGTCCGTCCCCATCCCGGCCGACGCCGACGCCGAGACTCTGGAGGCACGCCGCCTCGCCCTCATCGCGGAGGGCCAAAAGATAGCATCCATGAGACGCCTAACTGAGGCTCACCAGCGCGAAGTCGACCGCGCTGCCTTTGGTACGCCGCCTCATGGCGGGCCGAGCCGAGTCGGCCTCGTCAAGAAGCGCGGCGCAGCCATCGCCAGCATGCTAGGAGCAGACCGCCCAGTCTACGCCACACCACTCGAGAACCTGCGTGCCGCCCAGGCGGCCGCAGAAGAGCTGAACGGGCTGGGGGCTGATGAGCTCCCCTACATGAGAAGGCACAACCAGCAGCTGATCGACGCGGCCGCAAAACGGCATGAAGCTGGCGCCCACGCCGAGAGTCCTCCCCCACGCCGAGAACACGCCGCGACTTCCCGGTCACCGACTGCGAGCGGCACCCGCGCGAGGAAAGACAAGGAGCCGGCTGCTAGCCGCAGCCGGACTCGGGTCACCATCGAGCGCGACGCAGAAGGCCGCCCCCGAGCGGTGGAACGACAAGGCAATCCGCCTCCCCCCCGCCTCGTGGGGAGAGATATCCCACCCCGCCGCCTGTCACGCATCCGACTCTCGGTGGCCGACTAGGCCATCGCGAAGGAGTCGGCGACAATGATGCCCGCCACCGGATAGACCGCCTAGCGCGATCCCTGGCGTTAGAAGAAGAAGACGATGTTGGCCCGCCTTGCTTTGGCCCCTGCATCCGCGACGAGCCCTTCCCCAAAGGTTTCTCACTCCCCAGAGACACGCCCAAGTACAACGGCTCCGTGAAGCCGGAAGATTGGCTGATCGACTACTCTACCGCCGTCAGCATAGCAAACGGCAACAGGCGCGTTGCCGTGAAGTACGTCCCTCTCATGCTTCAAGGCACGGTGCGTACCTGGCTGAACAGCCTCAAGCCCTACAACGTCAACAGCTGGCTAGACTTCACGGAAGTCTTCGTCCGCAACTTCACCAGCACATACAAGCGGCCTCCCAAGCCCCGCCAGCTCTCCTTATACGTCCAAGGGCCCAGCGAATCGACTCGCAACTACCTCACGCGTTGGGCCGAGCTCTGCAACTCGTGCGAGGGGGTGCATGAGGTTCAAGCCATTGAATACTTCATCGCCGGGTGCCGAGAGGTCACCCTCCTCAAGCACCGACTCCTCTGCGATGAGCCGACTACCCTCGACGAGCTGCTGGTCATAGCAGACAAGTACGCCATGGCTGACTCCTCGATGAAGACCGAGCTCCGAGTGGACGCCTCTGGAAAGGTGCTCGCTCCGGCTCCCAAGACGCCGGCTGGCGACTCCAACCGACGCCCCTACTAGAATGACCACAAGCGCAAGGCCCCTATGCCGCCTTCCACCAGTCGGTAGGTGGCCACTGTCGAAGACGAGCAGCCCGAAGAGCGGCCCACTCCCAAGGAGAAGGGCTGCAGGCCGGCTTGGAAGCCGGCCTTCTCCTACGAACAAACTCTCGATGCCCCCTGCAAGTTCCACAGCGGCGCGAAGCCGTCCAACCACACGACCCGGAAGTGCCATTGGCTCACACGGATCTCCAAGGGCGAGGGGTTGGTGCCGCCTCCGCCTCCCGGCCCGCCGCCTCCAGCCCCCCAGCAGCCGGCTGCTCGACCAGTAGTCGGAGCCATTCAGGATGAGTTCCCAGATGAGCACGCCGCCTATGTCGTCTTCACGAGCCAGATTGAAGACAAGCGCAGTCGGCACCGACAGCACCAAGAAGTCAACGTGGTCGCCTCCAGCAACCCCGAGTTCATGCATTGGTCTGAAAGGCCTATCAGCTGGAGCCGGGCCGATCACCCAGAGGTGATGTCGTCTCCCGGCTCCTACGCATTGGTGTTGGACGTCACCCTCGCGACGGAGAGGCGAGCTGCCCGTTTCTCCCGCGTGCTGATTGATGGCGGAAGCAGTATCAACATACTGTACCGCGACACCATGGAGAAGTTGAACCTCAAGGCGAAGCAGCTCATGCCAAGCCGGACTGTGTTCCATGGCATCGTACCCGGCCTGTCCTGTTCCCCAATCGGCAAGATCAAGATGGATGTTCTCTTCGGAGACAAGGATCACTTTCGCCGAGAAGCGATCTAGTTCGAAGTAGTGGACCTAGAAATCCCTTACCACGCCTTGCTTGGCCGACCTGCCCTGGCCAAGTTCATGGCTATGCCCCACTACACCTACCTCAAGATGAAGATGCCGAGTTCAAAGGGGATCATCACTGTAGCCGGCGACTACAAGAAGTCCATCGAGTGCGCTGCAGCCAGCAGCCGACTGGCCGAGTCCCTCGTGGTTGCTGAAGAGAAGAAGATGCTAGAGGGAGTTGTGGACATGGCCGGCAAGCAGCCGGCCCTGTCCCCCAACCCCAAGGAATATGATGCTCACGGCTCCTTCTAGCCTGCCAAGGAGACAAAGAAGATACCTCTGGACCCGGAGAACCCGGAGAGGTTTGCCGTCATTGGTGCAAACCTGGACAGTAAATAGGAAGGCGAGCTCGTCGACTTCCTCTGTGAGAATCGAGACATCTTTGCATGGTCCCCAAAGGACATGACGGGTGTTCCGAATGATTTCGCCGAGCACAAGCTACACGTCCGAGTGAACGCGAAACCAGTCAAGCAGCCTCTCCACAGACTGTCGGAGGAGAAAAGAAGGATCGTAGGAGAAGAGATAGCCCGGCTCTTGGCCGTAGGCTTCATCATGGAGGTGTTTTTCCCAGAATGGCTTGCCAACCCGGTCTTGGTGTTGAAGAAGAACAACAAATGGCGTATGTGTATAGATTACACTAGCCTCAACAAAGCCTGCCCCAAAGATCCGTTTGCCCTACCACGGATTGATCAAGTGATAGACTCCACAGCCGAATGCGAGCTGTTGAGTTTCTTGGATGCCTACTCAGGATACCACCAGATCAAGTTGGACCCAGCCGACCGCCTGAAGACCGCCTTCATCACACCATTCAGAGCTTTCGGCTACCTGACTATGACATTCGGCTTGAGGAATGCCGGTGCCACTTTTCATCGTTGCATGCAGAAATGCCTCCTCAAGCAACTCGGCAGAAATGCCCACGTCTATGTAGACGATATTGTGGTGAAGACGGAGAAGCGCGGCACCCTGCTGGAAGACCTGAAAGAAACATTTGCCAACTTACGCCGATTCCAGATCAAGCTCAACCCCGAGAAATGCGTGTTCGGAGTACCAGCCGGCCAGCTTCTAGGCTTTTTGGTCTCCGAACGCGGCATTGAGTGCAACCCTGTGAAGATCAAGGCCATTGAGAGAATGGAGATTCCCACCAAGTTGCGAGACGTTCAGAAGTTCACCGGGTGCCTGGCCTCCCTAAACCGCTTTATCAGCTGGCTAGGAGAGAAGGCTCTCCCCCTGTACCGACTCATGAAGAAATCCACCCACTTCGAGTGGAACGACCAAGCAGACCAAGCCTTCCACGAGTTGAAGAAGATGCTGACCACTCCACCTGTCCTGGCAGCGCGGACTGAGAAGGAGCCCATGCTCCTCTACATTGCTGCGACTAGCCGAGTGGTCAGTACAGTCATCGTGGTCCAGCGCCCAAAAGAAGGCCGAGCCCAGTTAGTTCAGAGGCCGGTATATTATTTAAGCGAAGTACTGTCCACCTCGAAGCAAAACTACCCGTATTACCAGAAGATGTGCTACGGAGTGTACTTCGCCGCCAAGAAGCTGAAGCCCTACTTTCAAGAGCATCCCATCACGGTCGTATGCACCGCCCCACTTGCCGAGATCATAGGCAGCCGGGATGCATCCGGTCGGGTGGCTAAGTGGGCCATTGCGCTGGCTCCTTACACGATCTTCTACCAGCCCCGCACCGCCATCAAGTCCCAAGCATTTGCCGACTTCCTTGTCGACTGGGCCGAGACACAGTACCTGCCGCCGGCTCCCGACTCCACTCATTGGCGGATGCACTTCGACGGGTCCAAGATGCGCACCGGCTTGGGAGCCGGCATCATCCTCACCTCTCCCAAAGGCGACAAGCTCAGATACACAATGCAAATCCATTTTGCCGCCTCCAACAATGTGGCTGAGTACGAGGCGCTCATACACGGGCTCCGGCTAGCCAAAGAGCTCGGCATACGCCGGATCATGTGTTATGGCGACTCGGACTTGGTGGTCCAGCAGTCATCTGGCGACTGGGACGCCAAGGATGCAAACATGGCGAGCTATCGATTCCTCGTCCAGCAAATCAGTGGATACTTCGAAGGGTGCGAGTTCCTCCACGTGCCACGGGCCGACAACGACCAAGCTGATGCCCTGGCACGGATCGGCTCCACCCGACAGGCTATACCAACCGGTGTCTCTCTCCAGCGCCTCCTCAAACCGTCTATCAAGCCGTCTCCAGAATCGGACTCTATGTTCGTACCGCCTGCCCCTGATGCAGTCGGATCCGACTGGGGGAACCCAGCAGGCGGCTCGGGGACTTCGACAAGCGGCCCAGGGACTGTCGTAGTCGCACCCGGCTCAGGGACTTCAGAACCCGGCCCGGGGACTGCAGCGACACAACAGGCGGTGGCCGACTCCAACTCTCCACCACCCAACCCACCCACCTGGGTCACAGTGGCCGTACTGACAACAGAAGAACTCATAGCTCCATCATGGGCCCAGCCCATCCTCAACTTCCTAGTCAACAGACAGCTTTCGACTGGTGAGATCTCGGCACGACTAGTTCAACGCCGAGCCGGAGCATATGCAATAATAAACAGAGAACTTGTTAAGCGTAGCATCACTGGAGTCTTCCAGCGCTGCGTCGAGCCAGAGAAGGGCATAGCAATTGTGGCACCCGGCTCAGAGAAACCGGAACGCCCCGTATTCCAGCCCAGAGATCGAGGAGAAGTCTCTGGAATACGACACTACTTGACATAGAACAAATCAGCTCTTTTTACAAGAATAATAATACAAGGGTCTGATGTTACAAAGAAGCACATCAGCACGGCGACACTATGCCAGCGATACTACACTTGCTCTATGCTAGCAGCGAAACAACTCATAGCAGCGGAAAACTTCTAGCAGAGGAACAACGACGAAGGTGATGAACTCCACTCCGCAGGGACTCAGGCTGGGACACGATCTAGCTCGCACGCACGGCAACCTCGACAAGCAATCAAGCAATCATGGCATCACCTGCAATCTGGCATGACACGCCAGGTCAGTACATTGAATGTACTTGCAAGCTCACAACAACCATAAACATCAAGGCAAGACAATAACATAGCATTAACAGGTTAATTAATTAACAAGTACCATGATGAAGCAACTACTAAGCATGAGATGAAACTAATACAGTGCTGATAAATCACCATCTCAGATTTCCATAACCATATCTCTCTTGGCTAACCGGCCAAGCAATATACCATCTCGATCAACTCATGATCAAAACCACACGGTGATCTTTCCGGCGATCACTACCATGACCAACACTTGGTCTCAAACTGTGATCTTTCCAGCGATCACAACCATGACCAACACTTGGTCTCCAACATCAGCATCAACATCCTGCCAAACTGTTACTGCTCACAATATATCATCATATAAATCACCTATAAGTCATTCCTACATGTGAGTGTAGATCAAACGGTGGGACCTAGTACGAACCCATGCCCATGACCGAGGACACGACTATCGATAGATTAATACACTCTGCAGAGGTAGCACATTGTACCCACACCACAGAACCCATGGCCTCGTACTCCCATTCGGGTGGACCAACGGCGTTCCGACAAAACCGATCTACTGCCATGACACTCTCCCGGCCACTCCGACCAACATCCCTTCTGGGTTTAGTCCTGGGTGGCCCCATGTCTACCAAAGACACACCGACCACCGTCGTGGCCAAAACGTCCCTCACGGGGACCGGATCCATAACAACAACAACGGGCACACAAGGTTATGTCTGCTTACCGGGCCAGGGTACGCACGCCTATAACCTTCCCTCGTTGGAGGCACCGGCGAGAGACATGACAATAGACCGCATTAGGGCCTTCCCATAAAGGCAAATGTGGTTGCACTGGAAAAGCCCGGTTCGGTGGCACCTGACCAACTTAATGACGGAATTTATCCCCAAAAATATAAATGTGGTAACTGATACTCCAATATCATCTATCAACCTATAATCCAAGTCATAGCAATATCCAACAAATACTCCAAGCATAATCTCCTCATCTCAGAATACTCCAAGGGTAGCAAAACACTACTGTCATGATGAATCCGAAAATCAATAATCCTACTACTCCAATAACAAGAATAAAGCTATTCGACTAAGATCCACATGTAAACATCATCTCCGAAAATAATACTCCAAGCAACAGAACGTCAACTAGCATCATGAAAAATAACCATACTAACCACTAATAATCCAAAGGCAGCATGATATCCAACGTAATCATCAAAATATTAATCCTAGAACTCCAAGCAATATCATGGCAATATCAAGATCAAACAATACTCCGAGAAATGCCATGAACAAATCATACATAGCTAACACAATATTTGAAACAAGTTTCAATAAAGAAACCATGTCACTGCATTGCAATCATGCAAATGGAGGGTGTGGCTTGCCTGGGGTGGCAGAAATCACCGGGAGGAAGTGCGAGAAACTCGCGGAAAGGATCGCCGAAAAATGTTCTTTCTCGGAGGGGGCTGACTAAGGCAGGGGGAAAATGGTCATTTTTAGAATGTCAAAACATGGTGAAAATGATTCCATTAGAATGGGCTCGACGAAACGAAGAAGTGGGCTTTGGAATCACCTCATTTGGAGTTAGGAGCAAAGAGATATGAATGTTTTTCTGCCAGGGACCTTTCTGCAATAAAATCCTCACAGACAGGACCTTGACAGAAAAACTGAAAGCGCCTTTTACTGGAATAAGCCTTCTACAAGCAGAAAATGTATTCTTAGCCGAAACAGAGGCAAAGTGCGCATTTGAATCAAGAAAACGTATATTATTCTAAGGAAATACGAGAATACGCCTTCTGACCTGGAAAACGTATTCTAGCGGGTACGTGACCACTTATCCATGTCAGCGTCGCGTGGGTCAACGCCCAGAGCGGCTGACAGGTGGGTCCCAATGCAGGTGGGGTCGTCGGGCGCGGTCGTCGTGTTCAACTCATTGCTCGCCCGATGGGGCAGAGCAGAGGCTCGGCGCCGGCGGCCGTCCCGGCGCCACTGGCCATCTCCGGCGACACTCCTGCCACCGGAGTGACCAGGAAGAAGAGTCGCATCCGCCTGGAAGGTTCTTTCCCGCTGAGAAGCAGTAGAGGGAGCAGAGCTCCGGCTCCAGAGACGGACGGCGGCGACGGCGAAGATGGAATCGAGGCTACGGTGGAGGGCAATGGGAGGCAGGGTTCGGGAGGGTTTCACCGGGGTTGAGGAGCTCTTCTGGAGGTGGAAAGGAGGAGGGAGGGGCTCGGCTCAAGCCAATCGAGGAGGAGACCCGAAGCAGCCATGGCGGCAATGGTGGTCGTGGAGGGCGACTCGAGCTCGGGGAAGTGGTCAGGGAGTCGTGGGGGAGTGGGTAGAGGTCGCTGGTGAGGAGAAACGCACCCGGGATGGGCATATATAGCCGCGGGGCGAGGAGGCCGAGCTGGCGTCGCTGCGGACGCGTGGCCGGCGCCGCGGACGCGTGCCCGCGCGCATGAACTTGGAGGCAGGTGACGAGGGAGGCACAGTGGAGTCTCTCACGGGGCAGAGGCGGCCAAGGGAGCACGGGGAGGATGACGACGGCGACGAGCAGAGCCAAACGGAGCACTGTGCTCTCGTGGGCGTTCGGTGGTGAGCGTCGGTGAGGAAGCGGACGGAGGGGGAGAGGGGTCAGGTGATCGGCTATGACGCGGGTCAGCTGCTCGACATGCTCACGCGCGCGAAACCGACGAGAGGAAGAGGGGCCGAAGCACAAACAGCTACTGGACGCGGCCACTGCACACAGAGCGCGTGCATAGCAATGCCATTAATGCGGTCACCGCGTGCACTGGCATGTAGCGGGGGAGAGAGGCTTGAACATGATGTCTAGTGGTAAGTTCATCCAGGGTAGGTCTCATCTACGGTGATAGCGTGGTTAAAAGTGATCTGGTTAAACGGTAAGAACCCTCTGAAGTTTACTGCAGTAAACTTGGGTGAGCACTAGTGATCAACAGGAAGGGTTTTGGATCCAATGGAGTTGTCTGCAAGGTTGAGGTAAAGAAGGACTTTCATCCTGGTAACTTGGAGAAGAATTGGATCAGGATAAATCATAGTTGCTTTGCAACTGACCAAAATGGTCCAGAAATGAGATTTGGATGATGCACTCAAATGGTGTGGCCACTTGAGCTCAAGTTTGGCAAGGCTTCATGATTTTATCATATAAAGATGCTGTAAAAGTTTCATACCAATTGGATTCACCAAAATGGTACTTGCTTCACAAACATCCTTGCTGACGAGAAACTTGCAAAAATTCTAGAGGAATAATGGCTTGATGAACCATTCCCAAAATGGGTGGAGGTAGGTTATATGGATAATAGAAGGCCTAGAAAAATTGGCAGCCATAATGGAGCAAGATAAAATATACTTGCTTCACAAACTGAAATTTTGGGCAGAATCAAAGAATTGAAGATGAGCTCACATGGAGGCATGACTTGAGCTCTACTTTGGTGGAGGGCTATGATATGATGATATGAGGGATCATGCAAAATGGCAACTCATTTGGATATGCCTAGCTTGCACCTCCTTCACAAAGCTTATTTCTGGGAAGAAACTTTGGAAAATCATAATTAAATAATTACTAGGCAAATGAGGTTGCATTTTGTCATGTGGTAATGATATGGACAGGAAAAGGTGTCCAAGGAATTGGAGATCAATTGGGAAACGGAAAATAGCACTTGCTTCACAATGTGACATTTAGGGCAGAATTGGAAATGAATTATTTGAGCATGATGATAAACATGACAAATGAAATACTTTGCCATATTTGAGAAAGATATGATCCAAACAATTTTTGAGAATTATTTGGGAATTTTAGGAGTGATGGAAATAAAGGTTGCTTCACAACCTAGGGCAGACATGGTTATTGCTTTAATAGAAAAGGGAATATTCCTGAGAAAAAGAAATAAGTGTTTGGTCAAGCAGTGGAGTGACATGATCTTGGCAAGGTTTTGAGAATGATGAGCCACTTGGGAGGGAAAAAGAGGATGATTTCCCATGTGACAAGGCCACAGAACCACTCCAAAAAGAAAAATAGAGCAAAAACCAATTAAATTAAAAGAAAAAGAAAAGGGCCAAAATCCAGGCTATTACAACTCTTACCCCCTTAAAGAAATCTCGTCCTCGAGATTTAGTTGCTCTGGGAACAAGTATGACTTGAGGATACCGTTTCGAACTCGGGCATCCTTTTTCCTTTATTTATTGTTCCCCCAAGATTCAGATGATCAACTTACCTTGCTCTAGGGTGGCTTTTCCCCAAATTTTGATGGGTCTTTGCTCATATACCGAATCCTTTTGCCGACGTTGATTTTCTCATATCTGCGGTGATGTCCGATGGATCTGATCATAAATTTCCTTTTGGTCATGAGAACCTTTTTATTTCTGTCATGGGGTTGCTGCAAGCCTTCTGGGTTCAATAAATGCTTAGAATTAATCATGGCCATCTTCTGACGGGATCTGACTGCTCATAGGTGCACTGATTTATCTTGATTTATTTCCTTTGGCTCGAGCCTCAAATATTTATATCTTGAGACTTTGCCCGGCAGGGGCTGACGGACAAATGATTTTCCTGACAGACTGACCGTGTACTTGATTCTGTCGGCGAGTATACCGGGTCTGAGCTGATTATTCGGCTTTTGACTTTCTCATTTTGTCGGTATACCCATTTTTGGTAATACGCTGTGATATGTTTTAACTCTGCCGTTGAGGTCAAACTGTTGAGGTTGCAAAGGAATCTTGGATCTGATAGAACAGACTTGGATATTCCGCACTAACCATATCAAGCGGTCAGCGAGATATGAAAATCCTTGTAAATAGAGTAGGCCGCTGAAGGTGTATGTCATTGTGGATCCATATGGAATTATAGCCTCCAACTGACTTGGGGTATCCGGACCCTGATGGTCGTGCAAAATACATCATACATTTGTTGTCAGTCTCACCCTTTAACGGTCATGATTTTCTTTGTCAGGATACCTTACTGAAATAACTTGGCCACACATGTCCTTGAGTCTTCGTATGACCATGACTGTGGCTAGTGCAATATTGTTGGCATTATTCCTTCTGCTTATTTTCTGACATGTGTTCGCACATATATGACATATACTCGGGGTTTGTAGCTGTACGGAGCTCATTGCTTTCTTAGGTATATCTGCTGGATCAGTGTTGTATCCCGTATAAGTGACCGATCTGACCCGGGATACATGCGTACCATGTGTATAATAATCATATGCAACTGAATACCCTATTATTGCGGCAGGCATATGTTTTGACTGAATTGTTCCTCTGACAAAATTATTGCGAATCTTATCCTTGAGATGTACTGCCATATACTGCCAACTCATCATATAATCTCTGAGAACGGTGCATAGTGTGGTACTAACGCGGATTGGGTGGCTTACGAGGGAAGCCATCCAAGTAGCTTCCTGAGGAAGACTCTTGGATTCTGCTCGAGGCTTTTGTCTGGGTAGCGTGCAGTAGAAATCTCGATAGCTTACACCCGAAGCTTGGTCGGATTATTGTGCTGGAGAAACTTGAGTTCCATACTTGAGAAGCTTCTCCTCGGGTTTGCTTGTTGAGAAAAATTCATTTCCGTCGGTCAGAAGCTTTTACCGAGGTATCTTGTTGAGAAAGACCGGGTACCTTGGGCTGGAAATAGTTCACATATCATGCTGAGGAAAAATTGAGGAGCCTTGCCTCATAAATTTCTTCCGATAGCGTGTGGAATAATGCTGGATTTCTTATATCCAAAACTTCATACTGATATGCAGACTGAAATCCATGCACACGTCCATAATATTTTGCGGCTGATCATTTGCATGAGAAAATTTGTTTGACTGTCTTCCTTGAGCATATCACATCCTGACTTTCTCTTGGAGTATAACATATTTCAAGTATCATTTATTGCTGAGTCAAAACCTTGCCTATGATTCATACCTTTGACAGAAAAATATACCGTTGGTCTTGCATCTGACTTGTCTTTCTGCTGGCTAGATCATTACCGCTGTAGAATTGATGCGGATAATCAATCCAAGACACAATTGGCATTCTGAGCAGATATTCCTTATATCATGCGGTTGACTGAGAAGGCCATAATGTTTAGCTGAGCTTCTTCCAAATATTGGAAATACTTATTACTTCTTCGAGTCCGGTGTCAGTTGATGAGCAACTCTTTATAGGGGAAAAATAATGTAACACCGGGGCCCAAAAGAAAGAAGCAAAAGAAAACTCAACTAAACAAAAACACACAACAACAATCAATTCACACACAATCAATGTCACATTTTACTGCTAGTCACACAATATGCATGCCTACTTAAGGACACAAATCTCGCGGGATCTCCGGTTCTACGATCTAGCATGCTGTGACGGTGTGCACGAGGATGAATAAATGTGTGGAAGAATTGGTGTAAACAGCGCTACACCAAGTGCTAGCTTAGCCAAGTAGCAGCCTGGACTAGCTCGGAGGTGAGGACGCACTCGGTAATCATGTAGCGGGACACAAAGGTCGCAACCACATTATTATCAAGCAGACGGAAAAAGATCCGTACTCGTCCAAGAAATAGGATAGCGGGGAAAAACTGAGGCTGCTAACATTGCCCTTTCTTGATAACTACGATCATTAAGGGTTGCCAAAATGACAAGAAAAAGGATGATCTGTGATAGAAGCATGTTTACCACCGAAACAAAAGGTGGGGCTGAAGGAAATAATTCGGCGCGATACCTGAGCACCATTTTTGCAAACAGTGTCAGGATCACTTGGCATCACTCTGCTGGGACAGGGATGATGCTGAACACCGAAGAATGAGCAAGAAAAGAAATCTGGAGAAATGCAAAGGCTGAGCTGTAGTGGATCCGGACCGATGCCATCTACACTCACCAGATTAAACCGTTAGTAAAAAAATAAGGCTACATGCATGCTATGCAACAAACAAATGCAGCAACCAATGCGACAAACAAGACCACCTCTAAACTACCGATTTCTATCGGTTTCTACCGCTCGTGCTAACTAGGGCGTCCTACAGCCAGACCTGCTCTGATACCAAGCCTGTGGCACCCCGGCTCAGAGAAACCGGAACGCCCCGTATTCCAGCCCAGAGATCGAGGAGAAGTCTCTGGAATACGGCACTGCTTGACATAGAACAAATCAGCTCTTATTACAAGAATAATAATACAAGGGTCTGATGCTACAAAGAAGCACATCAGCACGGCGACACTATGCCAGCGATACTACACTTGCTCTATGCTAGCAGCGAAACAACTCGTAGCAGCGGAACAACGATGAAGGTGGTGAACTCCACTCCGCTGGGACTCTGGCTGGGACACGATCTAGCTCGCACGCACGGCAACCTCGACAACCAATCAAGCAATCATGGCATCACCCGCAATCTGGCATGACACGCCAGGTCAGTACATTGAATGTACTTGCAAGCTCACAACAACCATAAACATCAAGGCAAGACAATAACATAGCATTAACAGGTTAATTAATTAACAACTACCATGATGAAGCAACTACTAAGCATGAGATGAAACTAATACAGTGCTGATAAATCACCATCTCAGATCTCCATAACCATATCTCTCTTGGCTAACCGGCCAAGCAATATACCATCTCGATCAACTCATGATCAAAACCACACGGTGATCTTTCCGGCGATCACTACCATGACCAACACATGGTCTCAAACTGTGATCTTTCCGGCGATCACAACCATGACCAACACTTGGTCTCCAACATCATCATCAACATCCTGCCAAACTGTTACTGCTCACAATATATCATCATATAAATCACCTATAAGTCATTCCGTCATGTGAGTGTTGATCAAACGGTGGGACCTAGTACGAACCCATGCCCATGACCGAGGACACGACTATTGATAGATTAATACACAGAGCAGAGGTAGCACATTGTACCCACACCACAGAACCCATGGCCTCGTACTCCCATTCGGGTGGACCAACGGCGTTCCGACAAAACCGATCTACTGCCATGACACTCTCCTGGCCACTCCGACCAACATCCCTTCTGGGTTTAGTCCTGGGTGGCCCTGTGTCTACCAAAGACACACCGACCACCGTCGTGGCCAAAACGTCCCTCACAGGGACCGGATCCATAACAACAACAACGGGCACACAAGGTTATGTCTGCTTACCGGGCCAGGGTACGCACGCCTATAACCTTCCCTCGTTGGAGGCACCGGCGAGAGATATGACAATAGACCGCATTAGGGCCTTCCCATAAAGGCAAATGTGGTTGCACTGGAAAAGCCCGGTTCGGTGGCACCTGACCAACTTAATGACGAAATTTATCCCCAAAAATATAACTGTGGTAACTGATACTCCAATATCATCTATCAACCTATAATCCAAGTCATAGCAATATCCAACAAATAATCCAAGCATAATCTCCTCATCTCAAAATACTCCAAGGGTAGCACAACACTACTGTCATGATGAATCCGAAAACCAATAATCATACTACTCCAATAACAAGAATAAAGCTATTCGGCTAAGATCCACATGTAAACATCATCTCCGAAAATAATACTCCAAGCAACAGAACGTCAACTAGCATCATGAAAAATAATCATACTAACCACTAATAATCCAAAGGCAGCATGATATCCAACGTAATCATCAAAATATTAATCCTAGAACTCCAAGCAATATCATGGCAATATCAAGATCAAACAATACTCCGAGAAATGCCATGAACAAATCATACATAGCTAACACAATATTTTAAACAAGTTTTAATAAAGAAACCATGTCACTGCATTGCAATCATGCAAATGGAGGGTGTGGCTTGCCTGGGGTGGCAGAAATCTCCGGGAGAAAGTGCGAGAAACTCGCGGAAAGGATCGCTGAAAAATGTTCTCTCTCGGAGGGGGCTGAATAAGGCAGGGGAAAAATGGTCATTTTCAGAATGTCAAAACATGGTGAAAATGATTCCATCGGAACGGGCTCGACGAAATGAAGAAGTGGGCTTTGGAATCACCTCATTTGGAGTTAGGAGCAAAGAGATATGAATGTTTTTCTGCCAGGGACCTTTCTGCAATAAAATCCTCACAGACAGGCCCTTGACAGAAAAACTGAAAGCGCCTTTTACTGGAATACGCCTTCTACAAGCAGAAAACGTATTCTTAGCTGAAACAGAGGCAAAGTGCACTTTTGAATCAGGAAAACGTATTCTAACGAAACACGAGAATACGCCTTCTGACCTGGAAAACGTATTCTGGCGGGTACGTGACCACTTATTCACGTCAGCGTCGCGTGGGTCAACGCCCAGAGCGGCTGACAGGTGGGTCCCGGGGCAGGTGGGGTCGTCGGGCGCGGTCGTCGTGTTCAACTCATTGCTCGCCCGATGGGGCAGAGCAGAGGCTCGGCGCCGGCGGCCGTCCGGCGCCACCGGCCATCTCCGGCGACACTCCGGCCACCGGAGTGACCAGGAAGAAGAGTCGCATCCACCTGGAAGGTTCTTTCCCGCTGAGAAGCAGCAGAGGGAGCAGAGCTCCGGCTCCAGAGACGGACGACGGCGACAGCGAAGATGGAATCGAGGCTACGGTGGAGGGCAAGGGGAGGCAGGGTTCGGGAGGGGTTCGCCGGGGTTGAGGAGCTCTTCTGGAGGTGGAAAGGAGGAGGGAGGTGCTCGGCTCGAGCCAATCAAGGAGGAGACCCGAAGCGGCCATGGCGGCAATGGTGGTCATGGAGGGCGACTCGAGCTCGGGGAAGTGGTCAGGGAGTCGTGGGGGAGTGGGTAGAGGTCGCTGGTGAGGCGAAACACACCCGGGACGGGCTTATATAGCCGCGGGGCGAGGAGGCCGAGCTGGCATCGCCGTGGACGCGTGGCCGGCGCCGCGGACGCATGCCCGCGCGCATGAACTTGGAGGCAGGCGACAAGGGAGCCACAGTGGAGTCTCTCACGGGGCAGAGGCGGCCAAGGGAGCACGGGGAGGATGACGATGGCGACGAGCAGAGCCAAACGGAGCACTGTGCTCTCGTGGGCGTTCGGCGGCGAGCGTCGGTGAGGAAGCGGACGGAGGGGGAGAGGGGTCCAGGTGATCGGCGATGACGCGGGTCAGCTGCTGGACACGCTCATGCGCGTGAAACCGACGAGAGGAAGAGGGGCCGAAGCACAAACAGCTACTGGACGTGGCCACTGCATACAGAGCGCGTGCATAGCAATGCCATTAACGTGGTCACCGCGTGCACTGGCATGTAGCGGGGGAGAGAGGCTTGAACATGATGTCTAGTGGTAAGTTTATCCAGGGTAGGTCTCATCTACGGTGGTAGCTTGGTTAAAAGTGATCTGCTTAAACGGTAAGAACCCTCTGAAGTTTACTGCAGTAAACTTGGGTGAGCACTAGTGATCAACAGGAAGGGTTTTGGATCCAATGGAGTTGTCTGCGAGGTTGAGGTAAAGAAGGCCTTTCATCCTGGTAACTTGGAGAAGAATTGGATCAGGATAAATGATAGTTGCTTTGCAACTGACCAAAATGGTCCAGAAATGAGATTTGGATGATGCACTCAAATGGTGTGGCCACTTGAGCTCAAGTTTGGCAAGGCTTCATGATTTGATTATATAAAGATGCTGTATAAGTTTCATACCAATTGGATTCACCAAAATGGTACTTGCTTCACAAACATCCTTGCTAACCAGGAACTTGCAAAAATTCTACAGGAATAATGGCTTGATGAACCATTCCCAAAATGGGTGGAGGTAGGTTATATGGATAATAGAGGGCCTAGAAAAATTGGCAGCCATAATGGAGCAAGATAAAATATACTTGCTTCACAAACTGAAATTTTGGGCAGAATCAAAGAATTGAAGATGAGCTCACATGGAGGCATGACATGAGCTCTACTTTGGTGGAAGGCTATGATATGATGATATGAGGGATCATGCAAAATTGCAACTCATTTGGATATGCCTAGCTTGCACCTCCTTCACAAAGCTTCTCTCTGGGAAGAAACTTTGGAAAATCATAATTAAATAATTACTAGGCAAATGAGGTTGCATTTTGTCATGTGGGAATGATATGGACAGGAAAAGGTGTCCATGGAGTTGGAGATCGATTGGGAAAAGGAAAATAGCACTTGCTTCACAATGCGCCATTTAGGGCATAATAGGAAATGAATTATTTGAGCATGATGATAAACATGACAAATGAAATACTTTGCCATATTTGAGAAAGATATGATCCAAACAATTTTTGAGAATTATTTGGGAATTTTAGGAGTGATGGAAATAAAGGTTGCTTCACAACCTAGGGTAGACAGGGTTATTGCTTTAATAGAAAAGGGAATATTCCCGAGAAAAAGTAATTAGGGTTTGGTCAAGCAGTGGAGTGACATGATCTTGGCATGGTTTTGAGAATGATGAGCTACTTGGGAGGGAAAAAGAGGATGATTTCCCAGGTGACAAGGCCACAGAACCACTCCAAAGAAAAACAGAGCAAAAACCAATTAGATTAAAAGAAAAAGAAAAGGGACAAAATCCAGGCATGACACATCTGCTTGTCGTTGTGGACAAATTTACCAAGTGGATTGAAGCGAAGCCAATCAAGAAGCTGAACGGGCCGACTGCCGTGACATTCATCGCAGACATCACTACTCGGTATGGTGTACCACACAGCATCATCACCGACAACGGCACGAATTTTGCCAAGGGAGCACTGGCACGTTTCTGCGTGACACAGGGCATCCGACTGGACTTAGCGTCCGTTGCCCACCCGCAGTCAAACGGCCAGGTCGAGCGAGCAAACGGCCTCATCCTCTCTGGCATCAAGCCCCGACTGGTCGTACCACTGGAGCGTTCGGCCGGCTGCTGGCTCGATGACCTACCGGCTGTCCTCTGGAGTCTGCGTACTACCCCGAACAAGTCAACTGGCTTCACTCCGTTCTTCCTTGTATATGGTGCCGAGGCTGTCATCCCAACTGACATCGAGTTCGACTCGCCTCGGGTCACCATGTACACGGAGGCGGAGGCCAAGGAAGCGCGAGAAGACGGCGTCGACCTACTGGAAGAAGGCCGGCTGTTAGCACTCAGCCGGTCCGCCATCTACCAGCAGGGTTTGCGTCGTTACCACAATCGGAGGGTCAAGCCAAGATCCTTCCAAGAGGGCGATCTTGTGCTCCGGCTGATCCAGCGAACAGCCGGCTAGCACAAGCTCTCGGCCCCTTGGGAAGGCCCTTTCGTCGCCAGCAAGGCCCTAGGCAACGACTCCTACTACCTGATCGATGCATAGAAGCCAAGAGCACGCAAGAGGGATGATTCCGGCAAGGAGTCAGAACGACCATGGAACGCCAATCTCCTGAGAAGATTTTACAGTTAAAAGCAGTATGTATCATGCTACCTTTTTGTATTAAGTACAAGACAACGGGCCCCCCGAGGCGCACTCGGGGACTGCCCTCCTTTATCTATGAATGACGAGTGTCATACCCATGAATGTACTATTACATTTGATTTTCTATCTGGCACCGGGTTCGACTAGTCGGCCCGGGGACTGGCTGCCTTAAGTTATATTAAAAGTTCTACCTGAAGTCAGACAAGTAGTGTGCCAGCACCTGAGCCCTCTCTTGTTATAAGTCGCAGCTCGAAGAACCGACTGTCCGACTAGCAAGAGCCAAAGGCAGAAAGGATGCCCACACGAAAAATGGCTAAGGACTAACGAACTTATATAACAAAAGCCGGCCTCCAACCACGCCTACCGGCTGTCAAAACAGCTGGCTGGCCGGCTTCCCAGTCACTTCGCTACAATCAAACAAAGCTAGAGTACTTGCCCTCCCAACCGGCCAAGCACTTCTCCAGCCACAGACTGCAGAGCAGCTGTTCGGCTGGGAAGGCGGCAACCAGGGGAGGGCGGCAAAGGAAACAGCCGAAGGATGAAAAGCAAAGAACAATGGAAAGCCAAACACATGCATGATTATATTTACACATAAGGCCTTCAACAGGCCGGCAGTCAATGTAGTTCGAATACACCCCCAGTGGGTGGAACTGTGCAAACTTAACAAAATACTGTTCCAGGTGTAATAAAACAGGAAAGTAAAGGCGGCAGATTAGACTAAGGGCGCAGCAGGGGAGCCGGGCTGGTCGGTGGAGACGGCAGCGCCAGCTGGAGGAGTGGCCAGCTGGCGAGTCTCGGCTTGATCATCGCCGGCTGCAGGCGGTGTGCTCGCACGCGCCTTGTTGCTCGAGGCACGGTCAAGCTGAGGCTGACCGGATGCTCCACCATCTGGCGCGGCGCCTTCACCCTCCTCCTCCTCCTCCTCGCCCTCGTTGCTAGAGTCGATCTCCTCCGCCGAGTCCTCGCCATCTGCCGGGTTCAGCCCGAACCACTCCTCCAGCTGGGCAACGCCGTTGTCATCCACCTCAGGAGCAAAGGCGCTGGTGTCGGTGTAGTCGGCGATCGCCGAGGCACGCTGGATGATAGCCGGCCGCACCGGCTCCAGCTCCGTGTCGGCCTCCTGCCGCCAGGTGGCCAGCTGGTCCAAGCTCAGCTCAGGATACCAGGCCTTGACGAACTCCAGCGCCCGCCTGGCGCCTGACCGAGCCGCAGAAGCCTTCCAGGCCTCGAAGCGGCCGGCCGCCACCTCCAGCCAGTCGGCAGTCCGACTAGGGGTGCGGGGAATCACCTCGCCAGGCCAGAGAGCGGCCAGCACCTGCGCCCCAACACGCTGAAGCCGGCGGAGCATGCGGTGAGCCGGCTGGAGGCGGGCTTGAATCGCCAGGAGCTGTTCCTCAAGCGACCGGCGAGCGTTCGGCGCGATCTTGGCGCCAGCCTGCCTTCGCGCCTCGCGGTGGGCCTCGACGACCTGGTTGGCGGCAGTAGAGTAGCCAGGGAAGTACTCTGCACAAGAAAGAAAAATAAAGAAGAGAAAAATACCAAGTCAGAAAGTGAACCAAACGGCAAGCGGCAAGCAAGGGACGAAGAAGAGGGCGGCCTACCGTCAACCAAGTCTTCGATCTGGCCGTAGCCGTTGATCAACGACTGCCTCGCCTCGGCCCAGCTCGCTGCCTCCGTCTCATATTCGGCTTGGAGGGCGGCCTCGCTATCCTGCACCACCTTCGGGGCCGCCTTGTGGCTCTCCTCCTGATCGGCTAGCTTCTTGACCAGGCGGTCACGCTCCTGGGCTAAGGCGTCAAACTCGGCTTCCTTAGTGCGAAGGGCGGCCTGAGTCCCACCCAGCTGCTCCCTCAGTTTGGCGTTGGCCGCTGCAGACATGGCAGAGAAGAAAAAAAAAAGAAAGAAGTCGTCAATAAAGATCCGACCCGACTGCTCAGCAGTCGGCCCGAATCTCGGGGACTACACCCAGTGGGTGCGCTGACGCGCCCCCACATGAGATAAAAGATGAAGCACTTACCCCGGCTCTCAGATAGATCAGCATTCTTCTGGGTCAGCTCCCGAGCCTGGGAGTTGAAGGCAGCCGCACTGAGGTTGTGCTAGTCCTGCAAGTCAGATAGAGAAGCGAATGAGAACAAGATAGCAAAAAAAGCCCACTAAGAAGTTCCAAGCCGCCTGCTCAGCAGCCGACTCGCCCCCACGGAAGAAACCAAGATCAAGAAGCAAAAACGGGAAGACTTACCCGAATGGCCGCCCGCGTCGCGAGGAACTCGTCATTATATTGCCTCAACGCTGCGGCCTGGGACTGAAGCCGGTTACGGACTTCTTGCGCCGCCACATTCACCACGGCCGTCCTTCCACCCGGCGTCCACCCCGAGCTGGCGCTGGCCGCCTCCACGTTCTGAGCCGACGAGCTGGAGCACACGGCCTTCTGCGGGTCCGGAGCCGAAGTGGCCTTCCCCGCGCGCTGGCGCGATGGCGACTGGACCACCAGGTCCGTCCTCGCAGCCGGCTCGCCCCCAGCCGATTGCGCAGGCGGCACGTTAGGCCGGCTGCCTTGGGCCGCCCCAGTCGGCGAGGACGGTGCCACCTCCCTCTCCAGGACGACGACGTCATCCTCTCTCTCCAACCCCGGCAGGTCGCCACCGGCTTCCTCCGGCGGGGGCTCTGGGACCTCAGGCGCCGTGACACGCAGGGGGGTGACAAGCAAGGCCCCCTCCGCTGCCGCCGCGGCTGCAGCCTCCGCCTGGGCCTTGGCCGCCGCGTCGGCACGCGCCTTCGCCGACTCCTCCTTCTGTGCCGCCTTGGCGGCAGCCGCCCTCAGATCCTCCGCCTCCCGCTCCTCCCGCGCCTCTCGCGCATTTCGCTCCATCGCCACTTGAAGCTCGGCGCGGAGGTCCACACGGCGGGTGCTCCCGGATCCTCCCGGCGATCCAACCACGGAGGCGGCAGCAACCCGCTCAAGAGAAAGCGGAGCCCTGATGTTTGAGACAAGACAAGGATTCAGAAATCGACAAGAAAAGAAGAAATAGTAGGCAAGAGAATCTACACTTACGCCGCCACCGTCTGCGGCTGCTTCACCACCTTGCGGAAGCGGGCCGCCTTCGCGGCCGCCTCATCCCGCCTGGTCGCCGCCGCCCCGCCCTTGGGCTTCTTCGGCCGACTGCCGAACAAGCCCGACGCGGCCCGGCGCTTCTGCCCGCCGCCCCGAGCAGGCGGCGCGGCGGAGGAACTCGCGCCATGGCCGGACGCCGGCTGGCGGCGTGGGACGAATTCCGCCTCATCGTCATCCGGCCAGTTGTCGAAGCTGGCTCCAAGCCCGGAGCCGCCTGCGTCGCCGCCGGCTTCGCCGCCTCCCGCCTCGGTGTTGTCGTCCATGGCGGCCGCCCCCAAGTCATGGTCCTCCAAATCATGCTCCGCCTGGTCGGGGAGAAATCGGCGATCCGCCCCCGACCCGGCCGCAGGTCGAAGGAGAGGGCTCTGCCAAGACCTGCCGACTGGTCGGAGTCGGCCAAGAAAAACCTGGCGACAAAACTAAGAGAAGAAAGGATAAAGAAAGCATACCGTAGGCGGGGGATGAGCACGGGAGTACGGCTCCTAGCCAAACCGCCACTCTGCGGAGAGCTTTCAGTTCGCAAGATAATTCACCATATGAGCCACCTCGTCGTGAGGCATATCCTTGGTGCACATCCGACTCGGATCGAGTTGGCCACTCATCTGACAGATCAGATGAGGGCGGCTTTGAAGCGGAAGCACCCGGCGCGCGACGAAGGCGGCCAGCAGGTCGGACCCAGTCAGGCCCTCCGACTGGATCATTACCCGGAGTCGGGCGACGACCGCGGATCCAGGCGGCGACTGCGTCATGGCCCGATAGGACCACTGGGGCCGCCTCCCAGCCGGCGGGCCGGCTACGTAAGCCGGCAAGTTGACATAGTCGCCTTGCGGGGCGACGTTCTTCACGTAGAAGTATGACTTCTGCCAGCGCTTCACTGACTGGATCAGCGTGATGACGGGGAAGGGGTTGTCGGCTGCCGGCCTCCGTATCGCGATGAAGGCGCCGCTCTGAGCCGGCACGCCCTGCATGCGGGTGCCGAGCTTGGTTTGGAAGAATTCTCCCCAGAGCTCGAGGGTGGGGAGAACGCCAAGAAAGCCCTCGCACAGAGTGACGAAGGCGGACAGCAGCAGCACCGTGTTTGGGGTGAGGTGGTGCGGCTGAAGTTGATAGAACCCGAGGAAGGAGCGGAAGAAGGCGCTCGCGGGTAGACCGAGGCCGCGCAGGAAGTGTGACCAAAAGATTACCCACTCGCCTTCCTCCGGCGCCGGCGTGATCTCCTTCTCCGGCGCGAGACGGACCCGCACCTGGTCCTTGCCGGGCAACCGCTACGTCTTGCGAAGGAAGTCGATGTGGTCCATATGGACGTTGAAGCCGTCCCAGTCTCCGCCGTACTGCATGGTGGCGAGAAGCTGGCAAGAAAGGATGCGGAGGCGGAGGACGCATGGCCCCGCGGCGGCGAAGCTACGGGGTGGTGCGAAGTTTGGTGGGACGGCGCGGCGGCGAGACGCTGCTGCGATGGAAAGGAGGAGGAAGAAGATGGCGGAGAGAGGAGGAGCGCGCGAGCGCCTGCCGCTTTCCCTCCTCCCCCTACTTATAGCCTCGTGCGGCGAAGCCGAGGAGGCGAGGCGTGGGGGGGGGGGAACGTGGGATTAACTGCGCCCACTCCCCCACGTCCCGCGATTATTGCGCCCTAACGGCGTGCAAAAACCGCCGCCGGAAGGCGTGCGGCCAGCTTTGGGCCATAGAGAATCCGCGTCTGGGCCTAGGCGTAGGAGTGGTGGGCCCCCGGCCTGCGGCGACGTCCTGTGGCGCGCGTGGGTTGGCAGGCTTTTTCCAGCCGGAGGGTGCCACGTGGTTCGCGGGCGGCGAGCGGCCGGCCCGTAGCCCGGCGTGGGCACCAACTGACTCCCGCTTTCCGACTTTAGAAATTTCGGCAAGACGGCGCGCCCAACCGAAGCCGGGTCCCAGCTGCTGGCTCGTCAAGATAAGAAGCTGACCGAGCTTCTCGACCTCCTCTCAGCCTCGAAGCCCAACCAGCTTCGAGGACTACTGTCAGAGTAAATGGCCATGGGTAGCCTAACCGACTCCCCCTGGCTCTTCGAAAAGTTATCAGGCCATTAGAGCCTTCAAGCATCCACAGCATGGGGCCGCCTTCCTCCGGCCGGCTATCCCCAGGGCCGACTACCATAAGGTGACCCGGCCTCAAAAACCTTCCCGAAGAAAGCTACGAGATGGCCGACTCCAGGAAGCCGGCCCCAAGAGGACCGACTCCCAGAAGCTGGCCATGAAGAGAGCCGACTCCCAGAAGCCGGCCAAGACTGCACCCACCAAGACTGCATCCACATAACGGTGATAAGACGGGGCGTGGCCGCAGTACAACCCACTACCCCCGGATCCCGGAATAGGCATGGCCACAGGGCGCCGTACGGGTCAGCCATCCCCCGTCCGGCGCGGCACTGTAGCCATGTTGACCTCAACGTCACCCACGACAGGCGCCAGTACGACCCGCGGGCGGCGGGCCCCTTTAGCCAGAGAGACGCTCGAAGGCGGCCCGGCCTCCCTTAGTCGGCCGGGGGCGTAGCCGGCTACCTCCCTCCCTCGAAACATGTGCATCATTAAGGAGACAAGACGAGGTGAGGCAACAGTGAGAGCCCGCAAGGCGGCGGCACTGTAGCCACGCTTACCTCGACAAAGCCCTCGTCATCAGGGTCGAGGCAACAGTAACCAGCCGCCGACAAGGCCCCCAAGCGGTGGGGCCGGCCTGTCGGCCAAGAGGCCGGCAGCCGGCGAGACCCACCAGTCGGCAGGCCCCAATGGCCGGCGGAGAAGCCGGCGAGCACAGACACTAACGGCTGGGACCCGCGCCCAGCCGGATTACCATTGTACCCCTGGGGGGTAGGCCTATATAAACCCCCTAGGACACCCATGCAAAGGGTTGATCTCACATATTTCACACACCACATACAGAGAAAAGGAGAGCTAGCCTTGCCCTTCTTCCTCCCCTAGCCAAACAGCTCAAGGAGCACTTTTAGCTACTTGTATTGATCAAGTGATGTGACACCCAAGTTTTTATTTGGATTTTTTCAAAAGATTCTATTTGACTTGAAGGGAGTGATTTAAATTTTTTTCTTCAAGAGAACTCTCACTCTCAAATATCTTTCTTTATGGCAAAATTTTTTATTTGAATTCACCCAAGATCCTCCTTTGGTCTTGGAGGTTCTTGCTTTTCATTGGACTCAAGACAAAATGTTTTTTTTTCATTTGAGAAAATAACCTTTGAAATATTTTTGAGAATGCACTATGGCTTTTGGAAAGTCCTTTGCCACTTTAAACTATTCCTTCTTGCCATGGCATAAGTGCAAATCCTCTCTCCTAACTCTTCCCTCACCTTTGGATCATGATTTGCATCAAATCCAGCAAGTTGAACCTCCTCATGTGATCATTTCCATTCAAATTCTATTCAAATAAATTTCTGTCTTCTCTTATAGCACTTGGAGATTTACAAAGGAACTCCATTTTCTGTTTGGACTTTTACCACCAAACTTCTTTCCCCTCCTAGTCCTTTGAACCCTCAACCTAGAACCATGAAGATCCACTGGTCTCCAGTTCAAAAATTTCAAACTACATCAGCTGCAAGTTTGGACCAGATTTGCCAAATTTGGTGAAATTCATTCAAAACTTTCTCCAAAAATTCCAAGTAAATTCATGCAGCCCCTGGGTGCTTTGAGTGATCATCTCACCAAGTTACAGCTCCAGAAAAATTTATCTCTTTACCAAAACCTACTGTCGAACACCTGCATTGCTTGGTCACTGTCAAGGTTCAGTAACTTCAGAGTTCAGTCAGTGCTCACTGTCGTTTTCTTCAGAGATGGGCATCGATCTCGCCAGTACCCTCGCGTCGCCTTGCTCCTCGTCCTCGCCCTCTCGTTCCTGCACCGCACGAGTGCCTGGCATCTTGCGGGCGTCGGCGACGAGCAGCAGAAGGTGCGCCGCCCCGTGACCGACGCCGGCGGCGGCTTTGCGGACGCCAGCGGGAGACACGGCGCCGCCGACTCCACCCAGCGCCGCCCAAACCACCGGAGCCCGCCGCGTGGCCGTCCACTCCCCCGAATGCGCTGCCGCTCTCGTCGTGAACCCCAGGGCGCGGAGCGCGCTCTCTGCCGCCGTTGAGCCCGTGCGGTCACCTCACCGTGGACAGACGCCATTATGCCAAGACCAGCTCCGTTTAGCTGCAAAACGAGTCCCGTAACAACCACTGATGCTGCTCGACCGCTCAAACCCCCTGCCAACCCACTGCTCCGCCGTAATCGCTCGCCAGAGATTCTCCGTTCACGGCCACCCCATCGATCTGCCTATAAATAGGGGCCCCGAGCTTCAACTCGAGCACCCACCAGCCCTACACCTCCCCTAGAGCACGCCCAGCCACTGGAAGAGCCGCAAGGGGGTCTCCTTCCTCGACTCCGGCCGCCGCGATCCGCAACGGGATCCAGCCCGATTCGCCCCCGTGTGTGCTCCGCAGCCCCCATTCTCTTACCAGTAGCTTCTCCTTGCATCACCCGTTCTGACCCGCGCCTCAATTCGTACTTTGCAGCCCTCCACCGGAATTCCCCAACCTCACCCGAACCGCCGTCCGCCGGAGATAGTGTCGCCGTCGACGTGGTGCTCCTCGTTGGACGAGTCCACCACCCACCGACGCGGAAGAAGACACTGAAGCTCTTGGTACCCTCCGTTTCTTCTAACTCGCCGTGGTTCGACGCCGGCGTCCACCGCCGTCTTCGGGCGCCGGCGAGCTTTCAAACCTGACATGCGGGCCCCGCGTGTCAGCCTCTGTTTTATTTCCCCGAACCGTTTTCTGTTGGCGCCTTCGGGCAAAATACGTTTTCTCCTTGCGCTTGCGCATTCCCAGCCGAAGCGTTTTCTGTTTTCTCAGTTAAAACCCTGGAACTTTTCTGTTTCATTACAGATAAGTCCCTGGACAGAAACCTTTATAACTTTTTAATAAAAAGGTATTTTTGAGTGATTCTTTTTCTGACAATCTTCAAATTTTGTCTAGTTTTTTATGGGATTTATTTGAAAAATATTTGGCAAAGTTTCTGTGCATGTGTTGGTTTTCACGTTAGTACCCCGTTTCGTGATTGCCGTAGGTTCCGGGAGAGGGGACGGAGCCTCGAACTTCGCCGAGGTAGACTCCGACTTCTCCGAACCAGGAAAGCATGTTTGAACATTTGATATGGCAGATGTTTTGCATGTTCATGTGAAAGTTTGTGTGTGGCATGAGAGTGTCGATAAATACCTCGTTGCTTGTAAGGCAACGACCCGGTTGTTCCGAAGTTGCGATGACCTCTGATCAGAGGTGGCCTAATCATGTGGTGACATGAAGGGCAGCAAGGTGGTACTGTTGTAGCATGCCAACCTTGCGTCATCCAACTTTCTTCGACGTTAACGTGGTTGGAGCCACGTTATCGATCTTTTCCCGCATGTTCCAAAGTTGCGATGACCTCTGATGAGAGGTGGCCTAATCATGTGGTGACATGAAGGGCAGCAAGGTGGTACTGTTGTAGCATGCCAGCCTTGTGTCATCCGACTTTTCCGACGTTAACATGGTTGGAGCCGTGTTATCGTCCCTTCCCCTTTCCGTGCTACCACATGTCTCATTGCCAGGATACGGTTTAGTAAGTTGGTAACCTCTTTCCGTGTACACACCAAACAGAGAGGCCGGGATGATGGTACCTTGGCCCAGGATTAAAGCCAGTCATTCGGTCAGGGGGCATGGGTGTTTCCTGTTGGGACCGAGAGGGGGGGCACCCCCTTATAGCACGCGTATAGAAATTTGATCCCATGCTACGCGAGGTTGTAGCCTCCCCGACTCAGGATTTTTCCTGAATGTTGCCGAGGGTGATCCCTGGCTTCGGATGGTTAAATTGGGTGTGTACTGGTTAGACGTGTTCCTTCCAGAACACCGTAGACGGAACTAGTCCCCGTGACTACTGAAATCCGTTGGCTGTGGTTAAGTACAAACTCTGCAGAGTCAATTCTTTCCAAATCATCGTATCCATGATCAGTAATGTAGACTTTACATCCAAATCTATCCGTGTGAAAATCTTGCCCCCAGTGAACAAGCTCAAGTGGTAAATTCAATTCCATTGTTATTCCTGTGGATGGACTAACCTTATATTTGTCTCGTGCTTGTGATAAGTTATATTCCCGAACTATTGTATTGTTGTGTTACGATATAAGCCCTTTATGTGACGTCGCGCAGACGTCCGACTGTGGCGTGTACTCGTTTCTCACTTCCGATATAAGCCCTTTATGCGATGTCGCTCAGACGTCCGACTGTGGCATGTACAGTCTTTATTTTCTGTTATAAGCCCTCTATGTGGTGTCGCCCCGACGCCCGACTGTGGCATTATTATTCCGCATTTTCCGCTCGAGGAGTCTTTCAGACACTCGTTTGGCACCAGTATTATTATTCCGCATTTTCCGCTCGAGGAGTCTTTCAGACACTCGTTTGGCACCTGTATTATTATTCCGCATTTTCCCTCTCGAGGAGTCTTTCAGACACTCGTTTGGCACCAGTATTACTATTCTGCAGTTTCCGCTCGAGGCGTCATTCAGACCCTCGCTTGGCACCCAGTATTTATTATCTCTATGTCCGATCGCACTGGTTAACTTATTCATGTGTTTCATGTTTGCATTTGTTATACCTTATGTCCGAACTGTCTTGCGAGTACTTTCATAGTACTCACCTGGCTTGTTGATTTGGCCAGATGTTGACGAAGGCGATCTCTTGGATGAAGAGTTTGATAGCGCGTCCGACGCCTAGAGGAGTCCCAGTCAGTCCTGCGCGATCCCGGATATTGGTCACTTGTATCGTTTACGCTTCCGCCACCCGCAATAAGTCTTCTCGAGCCTCACTCCGACGCTCGAAGAGTTGTAGTATTCTGGAATCATGTCACTCGCTTCGCGATGATATTTCCACCACCGTGATTATCGTGAGTTAGTAGTTTGCCACCCTATCCGCCGTATTGTTTTATCGGCGTACATGTAATAAATTGTTGGGCAGTCTCTGCTCAACCTTGTATTATATTTAGTACTCCTGGTATTTTTTTCGGTGACCAATATATTGTCTATCAGTGAGAAGGAATTCTTCTTCGCTGGTCCATAACGGGGATTGGTTTCTCAATAATTATTTTATTGAAAAACCGGTCGTGACAAGCTTGGTATCAGAGCCAGGCTGACTGTAGGAAGCCACTAGGTGCGATCGCTAATCGGTTATTAGCGTCTTTAGTGCTTCTTCAGCATTTTGCAATTGTAGCTATTTTCTGTTGGTCATCATAAAATTTATGACATGACTACTCAGAATTTTTGCCTACTTTTGTAGATGGCTGGCAGCAGCTGTGAGAATCGAGTGTTCACCAACGTGCCCGAGGGGTTTGTCAAGCTCCTCGTCTCCATCACCAAGCTTGCGATCGGGCCAGCAGCTCGCCCGGAGTTCACCCTCTATCAGCACAAGCTCAGTGACGACGTGTCTATGCACCAGGCTGTGGTGCAATTCAGGGGAGGACGATCTGCTGCTCGCCATTTCCGTTTTACGGGAAGGGCCATGCCTACGGAGAGGCATGCCATGCAGATGGCTGCCCGTGAGGCGATAGCTCGCCTTCGGGACATCCTTCCTACGATGAAGACTCGTCGCTACCGCTACCTCCCATGCCATGTGCCTTACACCAGCCACTATGCGTTCGCCTGCCATCAGGGAGAGCGAGATGAAGCCATCGAGATGGTTGTGGAGTATCTCAAGGCTCTGGAGGAGTCTTTCGACAACCTCGTAGATGATCTTGTGGCTGCCCGCATGGACTTAGTCCGGGGCGGTCCTGCCAGCAGGAAGGAGCTTCTCCACACGGCGCCGACTCTGACATTCGTCTCGTCTTCAGCCTCGTATGCACCGATCATTTTGGCCACTGCTCGCCGTCTGCCTACCATTGAGGAGTTCGACCGAGTCATCGCTCCTACTCCAGTCAGAGCCGCACCGCCTGCCGCACGCGCTCTACCGCCAGTCGCCCCCGCACCATCACCGCAGCACAGCGTCGCACGCCAGGAACCAGCTAGAGAGGAGGAGGTTGATTCTCCTGGACCGCTGAGCCTTGCCATCGGCAAGGGGAAGGAGATCTTCACCATCTCCGACTGAGAGCACCGAGTAGCCGCGTGTTATGCCTGCTTGTATGATGTGTTGTTTTTATCTGTACACTAGTTTGTATTGGTATGTTTGCTGCCTTCCGGAGTAGTACGCTAGTTTTTAATAACATGTCAGGAGTGTGTACGCACAACCTGAGTGTTGTATCTTGTGTTTGCTTTCGCATGTAAGATTTGTGTTAAGCACTTCTTCTCCGTGAAAATTATTTGTGTTTCTTTGAAAACCTTGAAGCCTTTTTGATTATTGCCTTTGCAAGGGTTTTACTGCGCTACACAGTTTTTCTCATGGGTTTTGCAAATGATACCCCAGACTGGAAAAATGTCTCGCCCTTGGACTCGCTCTATGCCCAATCAGCCAGAAGAGGTTTACGGAACACAGACCAGCAACAATTTCACTCAGGGTCAGTCCAGCCAACAGGACAGCGAAGCGGCACTATCTCAAGTATGCCGTCTCTTCGAGCAAAGCCAGCAACAGCACCAGGAGATGATGAACCATGTCATCAATATGGGAAACCACCGTGAACCCTATCAACCACATTCCAAGTTATCTGAGTTACAGAAGACTCGCCCCTCAACTTTTGCTCACACCGACAGGCCACTGGAAGCCGATGATTGGCTTCGCGAGATTGAAAGGAAACTAATTATCGCTCAATGCTCAGATCATGAGAAGGTGCTTTATGCACCACACTACCTTACTGGAGCAGCCGCAACATGGTGGGAAAACTTCCTACACATGCACCCCAGGGAACACAACATCACCTGGGAAGAATTCAAGGAAGGCTTCCGTGGGGCACACATTCCCAGGAGCATCCTAAAGATCAAGAAGAGAGAGTTTGATGACCTGAAGCAAAGAGGCATGACCGTCACAGAATACAACGGCCAGTTTACCCAACTGTCTCGTTATGCCTACGATGAGCACATGACAGAAAATAGGATGGAAAAATTTCTGGACGGCCTGGCACCAGCATTAAGATGCCAACTGATTGTACACACCTTTCCGGATTTTAAGATGCTGGTGGACAAGGCCATCACCCTGGAGAATGAGCGCCGTAGTCTGGAAGATATCCGCAAGCGGAAGAGGGACAAGACGACTCTTGCCCGCAGCAACCGAGGCAAGACTGAGGTCCCAAGGACAGACACGAGGAGATCCACGGCTACTGAGCCAAGACCCGTCGGACAATTTCATGCCAGAGACAAGGAGTTCACATACCGTCCAGGGGTCACCTGCTATGCTTGTGGTCAACAAGGGCATTATGCTAAACAATGCCCGAAGCCAAGAGACTCGGCACCCAAGCCGAACAATGGTGGAAACAATCCAGCCCCCAAGCGCAACAACTTCAATCCCAGCAACAACCACAGGAAGGGTCTCTTGAACCACATGACCAGGGAAGAAGCGCAGAATGCCCCAGACATCGTGCTCGGTACGTTCCCTGTCAACACAGTACCTGCCACGGTTTTGTTTGATTCTGGAGCTTCCCATTCGTTCGTTTCGAAGAGTTTTGTTTCGCAACATGGTTTTCCGATACTCCCCTTGGAAAAATCTATGGTCATAAAGTCCCCCGAAAATAAGCAAATTGCTCAGGGTTACTGCCAGGGAGTGGTCATTGAGTTCGAAGGACTACCATTCCACGCGAATCTCATCGTGTTGGAAAGTAAAGGACTGGATGTCATTTTAGGAATGGACTGGTTAACCACCAACAAAGGATTCATCGACTGTTTCAATCGGACAGTGATTCTCACTCACCATCACGGCAAGACAATAAGAGTTTCCGCTCAAGAAAGGCCACGATCACAGAAACCAAAACTGAACAAGATGGACATCGCAGCATTAAGAAAAGTGCCAGTGGTATGCGAGTTCCCTGATGTGTTCCCGGAAGAACTACCAGGTATGCCACCAGACCGAGAGATCGAATTCAGCATTGAATTAGCACCTGGCACCGCTCCCATTTATAAGAAGCCTACAGAATGGCACCCTCTGAATTGGTGGAGTTGAAGAAGCAGATAAAGGAATTACTGGACAAGGGGTTTATACGAGCCAGCTCCTCACCATGGGGTTCGCCCGTATTGTTCGCCAAGAAGAAGGATGGGACACTGAGACTATGCATAGACTATCGAGCCCTCAATATGGTCACCATCAAAAACAAATACCCAATGCCACGGATAAATGATTTGTTTGACCAGCTCGCACAAGCTAAAGTATTTTCAAAGATTGATTTGAGATCGGGATATCACCAATTGAAGGTACGGATGGAAGATATTCCCAAGACAGCTTTCACTTCCAGATATGGGTTATACGAGTTTACGGTGATGCCGTTTGGACTAACAAACGCCCCCGCATACTTCGTCCACCTCATGAACAAAGTATTCATGAAATTCATGGACAAATTTGTGGTGGTATTCATTGACGACATTCTGGTTTACTCAAGGACACCAGAAGAACATGCTGAACACCTCAGGATTGTTTTGGGAGAATTGAGGAAACATCAGTTGTACGCCAAATTTAGCAAATGCGAATTTTGGCTAAGACAAGTTGGTTTCTTGGGCCATATTTTGAACCAAGAAGGCGTGGCCGTAGACCCAGAAAAAGTCAAGGCCATACTAGACTGGAAGCCACCCGCGAATGTTACAGATGTGCGGAGTTTCCTAGGAATGGCCGGATATTACAGGAGATTTATTGAAGGATTCTCCACTGTGGCAAAGCCTATGACCCAACTACTCAAGAAACACAAGAAATTCGTATGGACGGAAGCATGTGAGCAGAGCTTCCAAGAACTCAAGAAGAAGCTAACAACCGCACCAGTCTTAACCGTACCAGACATACACAAGAGCTTTGAGGTGTATTGTGACGCGTCCCAAAAAGGTCTCGGATGTGTGCTAATGCAGGATGGCAAAGTTGTCGCATATGCCTCCAGACAGCTGCGAAAACATGAGGAAAATTACCCAACACATGACTTGGAACTAGCAGCAGTTATACATGCACTCAAGGAGTGGAGGCACTTTCTGTTGGGAAATCGCTGTGAAATATATACGGACCATAAGAGCCTCAAATATATCTTCACACAGCCAGAGCTGAATTTACGCCAACGACGCTAGTTGGAACTGGTCAAAGACTATGACGTCGGCATTCACTACCACCCAGGGAAAGCAAATGTAGTGGCCGATGCCCTTAGCCGAAACCCCAGCCCGGACAGTGACGGTCAGCAAAACTTGAGGCCTGAGTTTCAGCGAGAGTTCACTCGGCTCAACATGATGTTAGTCTCTGAGGGCACCATATCAAACCTGGAGATACAACCCACCCTAGTGGAACAAATCAAGAAGGCTCAACAGGGACATCCCAGTATCGAAGGCATAAAGAAGAAAATGAACCGTAGTAAGACTTCAGAATTCGTCACGGACAGTGAAGGAACATTATGGTACCGGGACAGACTTTGCGTACCCAACATTGAGGAACTCAAGCAACAGATCTTGACGGAGAGCCACACCGCTCCATACTCGATACATCCTCGAGGAACCAAAATGTACAAGGACATTCAGGAAAGATTTTGGTGGCACGGTATGAAAAGAGATATAGCCACATTCATTGCTTGTTGCAATTCATGTCAGCGCATCAAGGCCGAGCACCAAAAGCCAGCAGGGCTACTCCAGCCTAACAGGATACCGGAGTGGAAATGGGATGAAATCGGAATGGACTTCATCGTCGGATTACCCCGATCACAACGTGGAAATGACGCCATATGGGTCATCACAGACCGACTAACCAAGGTTGCACACTTCATTCCCGTGAAGACTACCTACTCCACACAAAGACTGGCAAAACTCTATCTCTCCCGTATAGTTTGCTTGCACGGAGTTCCAAAGACTATAATATCAGACCGAGGCACCCAATTCGTCTCCAAATTTTGGGAACACCTACAACAAGCTCTGGGCACGCAACTAGCTTTCAGTACAGCATACCACCCTCAGACAGATGGACAAACGGAACGTGTAAACCAAATCCTAGAGGATATGCTTAGAGCCTGTGTGCTCACCTATGGATCCAGTTGGGAAGAGAGTTTGCCCTATGCAGAATTTGCGTACAACAACAGTTACCAAACCAGTTTGCAAATGGCACCCTTTGAAGCATTGTACGGACGGAGGTGTCGTACCCCATTGAATTGGTCAGAAACAGGTGACAGCCATATCTTCGGCCCAGATATGCTTAAGGAGGCCGAGGAAAAAGTTAAACAAATCAATGACAGACTCAAGACAGCACAGAGCCGACAAAAGAGCTACTATGATCAGAAGCATTGTGAGGTCAGCTTTGAACCTGGTGATTCTGTATACCTCCGAGTATCTCCTATGAGGGGTCTGCAACGGTTCAAAATTAAGGGGAAACTAGCCCCAAGATTTATTGGACCATTTTGTGTGAAGGCACGAAGAGGCACGGTAGCCTACCAGCTAGACCTACCCAAGGAGCTGTCAGACGTCCATGACGTATTCCACGTCTCGCAGTTGAGGAAATGTGTGAGTAACCCGGAGAAACATGTACCTCATGAGGACATTGATATGCAACCAGATCTCACCTACAGAGAAAGGCCAGTAAAGATTTTAGAAGAGTCTGAACGGAGGACCCGTCAGAAAATGACAAAAATTTTCAGGGTCCAGTGGAGCAACCGCACTGAGGATGAAGCCACATGGGAAAGGGAAGATTTCCTCTGAGCAGAGTATCCATATCTATTTGAGGATCAGCAGAAATCTCGAGGACGAGATTTTTCCTAAGGGGGTAGGTGTTGTGACACCCAAGTTTTTATTTGGATTTTTTCAAAAGATTCTATTTGACTTGAAGGGAGTGATTTAAATTTTTTTCTTCAAGAGAACTCTCACTCTCAAATATCTTTCTTTATGTCAAATTTTTTTATTTGAATTCACCCAAGATCCTCCTTTGGTCTTGGAGGTTCTTGCTTTTCATTGGACTCAAGACAAAATGTTTTTTTTTCATTTGAGAAAATAACCTTTGAAATATTTTTGAGAATGCAGTATGGCTTTTGGAAAGTCCTTTGCCACTTTCAACTATTCCTTCTTGCCATGGCATAAGTGCAAATCCTCTCTCCTAACCCTTCCCTCACCTTTGGATCATGATTTGCATCAAATCCAGCAAGTTGAACCTCCTCATGTGATCATTTCCATTCAAATTCTATTCAAATAAATTTTTGTCTTCTCTTATAGCACTTGGAGATTTACAAAGGAACTCCATTTTCTGTTTGGACTTTTACCACCAAACTTCTTTCCCCTCCTAGTCCTTTGAACCCTCAACCTAGAACCATGAAGATCCACTGGTCTCCAGTTCAAAAATTTCAAACTACATCAGCTGCAAGTTTGGACCAGATTTGCCAAATTTGGTGAAATTCATTCAAAACTTTCTCCAAAAATTCCAAGTAAATTCATGCAGCCCCTGGGTGCTTTGAGTGATCATCTCACCAAGTTACAGCTCCAGAAAAATTTATCTCTTTACCAAAACCTACTGTCGAACACCTGCATTGCTTGGTCACTGTCAAGGTTCAGTAACTTCAGAGTTCAGTCAGTGCTCACTGTCGTTTTCTTCAGAGACGGGCATCGATCTCGCCAGTACCCTCGCGTTGCCTTGCTCCTCGTCCTCGCCCTCTCGTTCCTGCACCGCACGAGTGCCTGGCATCTTGCGGGCATCGGCGACGAGCAGCAGAAGGTGCGCCGCCCCGTGACCGACGCCGGCGGCGGCTTTGCGGACGCCAGCGGGAGACACGGCGCCGCCCACTCCACCCAGCGCCGCCCAAACCACCGGAGCCCGCCGCGTGGCCGTCCACTCCCCCGAATGCGCTGCCGCTCTCGTCGTGAACCCCAGGGCGCGGAGCGCGCTCTCTGCCGCCGTTGAGCCCGTGCGGTCACCTCACCGTGGACAGACGCCATTATGCCAAGACCAGCTCCGTTTAGCTGCAAAACGAGTCCCGTAACAACCACTGATGCTGCTCGACCGCTCAAACCCCCTGCCAACCCACTGCTCCGCCGTAATCGCTCGCCGGAGATTCTCCGTTCACGGCCACCCCGTCGATCTGCCTATAAATAGGGGCCCCGAGCTTCAACTCGAGCACCCACCAGCCCTACACCTCCCCTAGAGCACGCCCAGCCACTGGAAGAGCCGCAAGGGGGTCTCCTTCCTCGACTCCGGCCGCCGCGATCCGCCACGCGATCCAGCCCGATTCGCCCCCGTGTGTGCTCCGCAGCCCCCATTCTCTTGCCAGTAGCTTCTCCTTGCATCACCCGTTCTGACCCGCGCCTCAATTCGTACTTTGCAGCCCTCCACCGGAGTTCCCCAACCTCACCCGAACCGCCGTCCGCCGGAGATAGTGTCGCCGTCGACGTGGTGCTCCTCGTTGGACGAGTCCACCACCCACCGACGCGGAAGAAGACACTGAAGCTCTTGGTACCCTCCGTTTCTTCTAACTCGCCGTGGTTCGACGCCGGCGTCCACCGCCGTCTTCGGGCGCCGGCGAGCTTTCAAACCTGACATGCGGGCCCCGCGTGTCAGCCTCTGTTTTATTTCCCCGAACCGTTTTTTGTTGGCGCCTTCGGGCAAAATACGTTTTCTCCTTGCGCTTGCGCATTCCCAGCCGAAGCGTTTTCTGTTTTCTCAGTTAAAACCCTGGAACTTTTCTGTTTCATTACAGATAAGTCCCTGGACAGAAACCTTTATAACTTTTTAATAAAAAGGTATTTTTGAGTGATTCTTTTTCTGACAATCTTCAAATTTTGTCTAGTTTTTTATGGGATTTATTTGAAAAATATTTGGCAAAGTTTCTGTGCATGTGTTGGTTTTCACGTTAGTACCCCGTTTCGTGATTGCCGTAGGTTCCGGGAGAGGGGACGGAGCCGCGAACTTCGCCGAGCTAGACTCCGACTTCTCCGAACCAGGCAAGCATGTTTGAACATTTGATATGGCAGATGTTTTGCATGTTCATGTGAAAGTTTGTGTGTGGCATGAGAGTGTCGATAAATACCTCGTTGCTTGTAAGGCAACGACCCGGTTGTTCCGAAGTTGCGATGACCTCTGATGAGAGGTGGCCTAATCATGTGGTGACATGAAGGGCAGCAAGGTGGTACTGTTGTAGCATGCCAACCTTGCGTCATCCGACTTTCTTCGACGTTAACGTGGTTGGAGCCACGTTATCGATCTTTTCCCGCATGTTCCAAAGTTGCGATGACCTCTGATGAGAGGTGGCCTAATCATGTGGTGACATGAAGGGCAGCAAGGTGGTACTGTTGTAGCAAGCCAGCCTTGTGTCATCCGACTTTTCCGACGTTAACATGGTTGGAGCCATGTTATCGTCCCTTCCCCTTTCCGTGCTACCACATGTCTCATTGCCAGGATACGGTTTAGTAAGTTGGTAACCTCTTTCCTTGTACACACCAAACAGAGAGGCCGGGATGATGGTACCTTGGCCCAGGATTAAAGCCAGTCATTTGGTCAGGGGGCATGGGTGTTTCCGGTTGGGACCGAGAGGGGGGGCACCCCCTTATAGCGCGCGTATAGAAATTTGATCCCATGCTACGCGAGGTTGTAACCTCCCCGACTCAGGATTTTTCCTGAATGTTGCCGAGGGTGATCCCTGGCTTCGGATGGTTAAATTGGGTGTGTAATGGTTAGACGTGTTCCTTCCAGAACACCGTAGACGGAACTAGTCCCCGTGACTACTGAAATCCGTTGGCTGTGGTTAAGTACAAACTCTGCAGAGTCAATTCTTTCCAAATCATCGTATCCATGATCAGTAATGTAGACTTTACATCCAAATCTATCCGTGTGAAAATCTTGCCCCCAGTGAACAAGCTCAAGTGGTAAATTCAATTCCATTGTTATTCCTGTGGATGGACTAACCTTATATTTGTCTTGTGCTTGTGATAAGTTATATTCCCGAACTATTGTATTGTTGTGTTACAATATAAGCCCTTTATGTGACGTCGCGCAGACGTCCGACTGTGGCGTGTACTCGTTTCTCACTTCCAATATAAGCCCTTTATGCGATGTCGCTCAGACGTCCGACTGTGGCATGTACAGTCTTTATTTTCTGTTATAAGCCCTTTATGTGGTGTCGCCCCGACGCCCGACTGTGGCATTATTATTCCGCATTTTCCGCTCGAGGAGTCTTTCAGACACTGGTTTGGCACCAGTATTATTATTCCGCATTTTCCGCTCGAGGAGTCTTTCAGACACTCGTTTGGCACCTGTATTATTATTCCGCATTTTCCCTCTCGAGGAGTCTTTCAGACACTCGTTTGGCACCAGTATTACTATTCTGCAGTTTCCGCTCGAGGCGTCATTCAGACCCTCGCTTGGCAACCAGTATTTATTATCTCTATGTCCGATCGCACTGGTTAACTTATTCATGTGTTTCATGTTTGCATTTGTTATACCTTATGTCCGAACTGTCTTGCGAGTACTTTCATAGTACTCACCTGGCTTGTTGATTTGGCCAGATGTTGACGAAGGCGATCTCTTGGATGAAGAGTTTGATAGCGCGTCCGACGCCTAGAGGAGTCCCAGTCAGTCCTGCGCGATCCCGGATATTGGTCACTTGTATCGTTTACGCTTCCGCCACCCGCAATAAGTCTTCTCGAGCCTCACTCCGACGCTCGAAGAGTTGTAGTATTCTGGAATCATGTCACTCGCTTCGCGATGATATTTCCACCACCGTGATTATCGTGAGTTAGTAGTTTGCCACCCTATCCGCCGTATTGTTTTATCGGCGTACATGTAATAAATTGTTGGGCAGTCTCTGCTCAACCTTGTATTATATTTAGTACTCCTGGTATTTTTTTCTGTGACCAATATATTGTCTATCAGTGAGAAGGAATTCTTCTTCGCTGGTCCATAACGGGGATTGGTTTCTCAATAATTATTTTATTGAAAAACCGGTCGTGACAAGTGATCATGCGGAGACCCCGCAGAGCAGGACTAGGGGTGTTAACGCCACGGAGAGCCCCGAACCTGGCTAAGATCCGCCGGCGTGCATGTCTTCGCCTTATCCCGTTTCCAGGCACCGGCGATGTCTTACTGGCTCCCACAATGATAAGCCACCCGTTGGCATATGTCGCACCTACCACCCGACAGCGGCAGGGCCTACGCCACCTGCTCGCAGATTCCGCCCGCCGCCGCTCACCTAGTTACATCCCGACGACCTCCAGGTATCCCCTCCAGCCTTGCTCCACTGCCTGTCTTCCCACGTCGCTGCATGTGGATCTTCCATAGTTCTTTGCCCAAAACGTAGCTCGTCCGGCGTACTTTCCATATTGCATTCTCGTCCTCACACCGTTTTAGACAAACACAACCGTGTTGTTATCTTCCCTTAGCACAAGGAATATGCTTCTTTTTTGTTCGTTGCATGTGTCATCAACTGTTATTGGCCAGTAATTGTTTCCTTTCTACTCGTTGCTATTGCGACCTTTTGGTGAACTGCACAAATCACTTTTTTCTTAAGAGTATTTTGTGCAGTTGTACTAAAATGTCACACGGGCAACGTCTCTACATTTTAGTGCGACTGCACAAAGGGAGATTGGTTTTGCTCTATGCTCCTCATCCAACTCCGAGCCTAATCTTCTCCAACTAGTTAGTCTTAAGAGAGACTGCAAAGGTGACCGGCTTCTATTTGTGTGTTTATTGTTTCATCAGCAGTCCTCTATTATTGTAACCACACTTAATATCTTTGGAATAGGGACGCTCAGCTCTATTTTAGTGGAACTGCACAAAATGATCGGAATGTTGCATGCTCCAGACAGCTACTTTTTTCCCAACATGCCTTGTTGATTTAGACAGGGCTGGGGGGACGTTGCGGCCAGTAAAGCATGGATCAATTTTAATTTAACACCTTCTCACAACTCTGTCTTCAGTTGTGATGTAATTATTAGCTCTAATCTGCTAATAATTGACATGCATTAGCAAGGAAGTTAGTTTTTTATTATTTCCGAAAGAGCATCAATGGCAAGACACGCGAAACAAAAGCTGAAAGCTCACACCATTATACAATTTCATGTCGCTGGAAAATTATTTGTATAGTACGTCAGTTATGTAAACAAATGATGGAAGCTTGATAGCACTGCCAGAAGCCTCTTCATCATCCGGGTCCATGTGCCATGCACAAAATTATACTCCTTCATTCCTAAATATTTGTCTTTTTACAAATTTCAAACGGGCATATTTTAGAGTGTAGATTTACTCATTTTGCTTCGTATGTGTACTCCCTCCGTTCCTAAATATTCTATTCGTCTTTCTAGAGATTTCAACAAGTGACTACATACGGAGCAAAATGAGTGAATCTACACTCTAAAATATGTCTATATACATCTGTATGTGCCAGTCCATTTGAAATCTCTAAAAAGAAAAATATTTGAGTAGTCACTCGTTGAAATATCTAGAAAGACAAATAATCCGGAGTATATTTAAGAACCGAGGGGGTAGTGCACAACCGCATGGGAGACTCAGCCCGGTCGTTGCGCCGCATTAATAGTGAGTAATGAGCAGTCAAATCATAAGCCCCACCTTTCCCACCGTAAGTTGCTCTGAAGAAGCAACCATCAATACGCTCTTCTTTGAATCCGCTCATACTACTCCATCTGTCACTGTTTATACAGCGCGCTTCAGAAAAAAGAAAAAAATCTGTGGGACCAAGGCGACTAGCGATCGGCCTGAAAAATAGCATTGGTAGTTATAGCACGGCGTCTATTACTAGAGGGAATAATGCGTACACACATGCATGCAGTGCTTCCACCCCGGGTACACACATGCATGCACTTACTCCACTCCGTAGTAATACAGTACATGGAGAGAAAATTGTGGACTTGATTGCGGTTACCACACCCTAATTAATTGAGCATTAAACCAAACGCGTCTAAAGTCTCTCTGGTGGTGGAAATGCATCATAATGAAGCGCGCCCTGTAAACTGTGATGGAGGGAGGAGTAGTATGAAGGTGCAAAACCAAGTACGCGTATGGCCAGTCGGTCAACGCACCTCCTCTTGGCATATCACTGACATGTGGGACAGGAGTGTGAGCAAACCGATCTCAATTGACGGCAAAGAGCCAACCCGCCGTTCCTTGAGAGAGACGAGGAGCGAGAACACACAGAAGGGCTCGCACGGAGGCCAAGATATATTCGAGCATGGTTGGTTGATCGATATCATTCATTACATGTTGGGCTGCCGTTTTCCGCCCTTCTCCGGAATAAACGTGTACTTTATCAGAGATAAAAAATAAGAGTACAGACGCTCCACCATGCGGCGCTTGGCTCTTCGCCTCTTCGTGAAGTTGAACAATGATGGTACTCCGCATGTTGGGTACTACAGTGTATGCCTCTGACAATCTGACACCGAATGGACTGATGCATGTCCACCGACGGTAGGTTGCATTAGTCAAAAGGCATAAGTGAGCTTCACCTTGTCCTGCAAGCTTCTCCTCCTTCTGCGAGTTGACGGGACACACCAAAAAGTAGTGCTAGTCCATACTCCCTTCTTTCCGGTTAATATGGCTTAATCTTTTTTGCGGGTAAATGAGAGAGCTTTATTCATATATAAGCATTCTTAGGACGATCAGCCAAGACACTGGTCACTAGGAAGCGAGGTACCCCGCAAAAAAGAAGTAGGAAGCGAGGTGTTTCATCAAGCCAGCTCTCGGCCACATTCAAAGTGCAGCAAGCACGGTTCGCACGAAGATGCGCCGCAAGGTTTGCTGACCTGTTTACATGCTGAATAACAAAAAAAGAGGAAATATTACCGAGCGCTACTATTTGTAACAGGATATGAGCCAGAATTAAGCGAGAATTGTGGCAAGTGTTCCATGCAATCAACTTCCATTATCACATGCGAGAACCCTCGAAGAGAACCAAATGTGTTGAAGATTGCTTTATCACATTTTAAAATTATAATAAGAGTGAAGACGCTCCTCCATCCGGTTCCTAGTACTAGTATAGTACGTACCTTTATAGACTATAGTAGTAGTACTAGTAAACATTGCGCTTGGCTGTTCGCCTATTCGGGAAGTCAAACAATAATAGCACTAGTAGTATAGTGTATGCTTCTGGCAATCTGACACCGAATTAACTGTTGCACGTCCACCGCTTGAGCGAGGGAGAGCTTGCATTAGTCAAAAGTTTCTCCTTGTCCTGCGAGCCACCGCGCGCAAGCTTCCCCCGTCCTGCAACCTTCTCCTCGTTCGGCAAGTTGACGAGACACAGCAAAGTAATACTAGTCCATACTGCCTCCTCTCCGGTTAATATGGCTTAATTTCAAACGAGATAAATACACTGTCTGTCACTGTATATTTGTAAAAATACGGTCAGTGGACTTCATAATACGCTCATTGCGCTCAATTTATATATTTTCCGGTGTTTATACGGTCACTAGCTCACCCTGACTGAGTATGTGTGTGCATGCACATGTAGGTTGAGCACTTGAGCATGACCGTGTGTGTTCCGTCGTGTGCTCGGACATGCATGCATTAGGGCGTCCATGTGTACCTATGACTGTTGCATACACGCAGGGGGAGTACATGTAGGGGCCACTAAGGAGAGTCAAATCACATAGTAAGTTAGTCGGAAGAAGCAACCATCATTTCACTCTTGAATGACACGTACGCAATATAAAATGGTTGATATGGAGAGAAAAAGAAAACCACTATATATACACTAGCAGGAGCCTAAGCTACAAGCCTTCTTGCTTAGGTTGCTCTCTTCACAAGCATAGAACGACGGGCCTGATCCCGCAGCTGGGGGGAAGGGAACAATGTTCTGCGTAGACGCGGTCGACATCGCCGAGGGAGAAAACCCACAGTCGGTGCGTCCCAATCGGGGGTCACCGCGGTATGGGCCGATGCCGCGTCCCAACCGCCCTTCTAGCTACAACCCGATGTCCTAGGTAGTCCATCTTCCTTTTGGAGCCGGCTTGCTCCACTGCTGTAGCTCCATCTCCATGCCGATCTTTCTCTACTTCTACCGGCTTCTACTTGTGATGATTTTATGTCTCATGAACTAGTGCCAGTACTATTATTCTAATCACACTTCTTCAATATCTTTGCCATCAGGGATGCTCAGGTCAATTTTAGTGGAACTGCACAAAAGCATCGTATGATCCGAGGGTGCCAGCCGTCTTTCCTTCGACAGGTTCTACCTGGCCAGGAAATTAAATCATGTTTAGGGTTTAGGGTTTAAGTCGTAGTGACCCCATCAGTAGTTTTTCGTTCGTACACGCTCTCACAACTTTTTTCTTTAGTTGTGAAGTAAATATTGGCTATGATCTGTGAATCATTGAGATGCATCAGCATGCGTGTTAGTTTTCCTTTGTATTTGATGGAATGTTGTAACGGGGCAACCTTGGAATAGGAATGAAAATGGAGTGGAAAGTTTCCGTTTTTCCGGAGAAAAAATGGAACGGAGAGAAACCAACGTTTCGTTTCGTTGGATCCCGCCGTCGAGCAAAACCAACGTTTAAATCACGTCTGTCGTGTTCGTGTCTCACCCTCCTCCATGGCTCGACCCCACACGGTCGCTCGGCATGCCACTCACCGCAAACCGAGTGTACGATAACTTTCCTGCCTGGTTGTCGATGGATCGCGCCATGGAGTACTAGCACTACTGGAAGAGATTGACGAGTTGGGGGAGGACAGCTAGCTGTAGGACGGACTCCCAAGAACTTTTTACATGCATGTTGTAGCCGGCTAGTGCGACCTTTGAAGGCGGAGCAGCCGCGTGCACCCGGAAGCGGCGCGGGCGACGCTCTCTCAGCCGGCGCGCCACTTCAATGCCGGTGCCAGTGAGAGGTCGCGTCCGCTCTGGCCGAGCATGAATGCGGCACTGACCGTTTCGGGCGGGAAGCATGCGCGGGTGATGAAGAGGGTTAGGGTTGGTCAGGACCGGCCATGGCAGCGGTCCGGACGTGCGCAAACAAGAGATGATGTATGTTAATATTGCTGCGTATATAATTAACAACGTAAATAATGTGCCAGTTGGACAAATATGATTGGAGATGGAGATGGAAATGGAATTTTACGTAAACACGGATATGCATGTCTATGTCTATGTGTGTGTGCGCGACGACTCTCGCGACCTGGAAGCGGGGGCGTGTTTTTGATCGAGTTTTGTTTCTTGGTACGTTAGAAAATCAGTTTGTCTAATTCACATCTAGATGTTATTTAAGGATATCACATCTAAGCTCCCACAAGTATATAATGTAGCAACAAGAAACAAAAAAACTAGGAAAAAAATAGACCACAAACAGAGTGGACATCAACTTAGATGTGACATAACTATGTCACATCTAGATGTGTCCTAGACAGACCCTTAAAAAATTGTCCGCCAGTTTTCATTTCTTTTTTTCGGGAACTCGCGTATTCTATTTAAAACCACTGCCATGGAGAGATTTTTTTACTCCATTATAGCCTCTTGTTTGATAGAGTTTCTCGCGTCTCTCTCTCTCACCCTCTCCATATATGTTACACGCTGGAGGCTCAGCGTTCATTTGCTAGGGTTTGCTATATTCACAGTCTCTCACCCTCTCTTCACCAGATCTAAACAAGACTGCGTTGGCCTCTTGTCTCTCTCTCCCCCCCTCACAGCTGGTGAAGGAGCCGTCCCGTCGCACCGGGAAGGCGAGGGAGGCAATCCACTGCCGGCTGCGCTGTTCTCTTTCACCCAGCGGCTGTGCGGGAGGGCCACCGACCCCTTCTTCCTCGCTGCCGTACGTAGTGTGGGCAGATCCGGCCTCCCGCCGCACGCCTTGCCACATCCCGAGGACCCTAAGGTATAAGTTTCTTTGAAACCGTCATTGCTCTAGCTGCATGTGGATCTTTTTCGATCTGTAGTCCAATCTAGGTCTTGGTTGAAAGAGGAAAGAAGGGTGCGGTGGGCTGGACAAAGAATGTAGGACGTGGTTCAATGAGGAAAGGAGGGGTGGAAAGTAGTATAGACTGGCTATCCAGCCGCTTTGTAGGTCAAAAAGGGGAAAAGGGGGTAACCCAGTACACACATCTGTAAGGAACCGATCTCTTTGTTGAAAAGGGAAAGAAACTGGGGGGTCGGGTAGTTTGTGCAGGACTAGATTTGCTGCCCTCACATAGGAAGAAGGTTCAAAGAGAACAAATATGGGACCGGCGCATATATGCTGCTTGGCTACATACTCTGCATCACCCATTTATACGTGTGGACGCACATGGTCCTGGCATGTCCCATACAGCTATTTTGCTGTTGTTAATCTAAGAATGCCGCCGGAAAATTGAAGCAATGCCACTGTTAAAAGTAAATTACATTTTTTAACGAATGTTGTTTCAAGAGAATGTCTCTATTAATATGAATCAATGCAACCGTTTTAGAAATGCTACTGTCCTACTTTGTTTTCCATCCAAGATAAGTTAGATGCTTCTTTCTGTCACCGTTTGTTTCATCCTCCTTTATCGGCAAGTAATTGTTTCCTTTTTTGCCTCTGTTAAAACAGGGCTATCGATTCAACTTGTTGCTATTGCGACATTTTGCTTCGCGACACAAAACACTTATGTTTTAAGAGTGTTTTGTGCAGTTCAACTTGAATGTCACACCGGTGACTTTGCTTAATTTTGGTGGAACTGCACAAAAGGAGATCGAGATTTGTTTCTAGTCTTCGTGGCGAGTTGTTTCAAATCTTGGTCTCAACCACATGATGTGCAGTGTGCTTTGAGATGTTGTGCTACTTGTTTTGGTACTGTTTTAAATAAATGTTGAATTGAAGCTATTGTATTGCTGTCTTTTCCCATTAAGTAGTGAACAAAAATGGGACCAACCTAGACATGATGCTTGTTGCTTTCTTACAACAAATTCAGCATCATCCCCTTTATAAGCCAGTAATTGATGCCACTCTCAGAATTAACTACTGGATCTTATTTCAAAACTGCAACACTTGTTAGGGATTGGCGGGATTACCATTTTTGTGGCTGCATGTTTCATCCTCCTTTATTAGCCAGTAATTGATTCCTTTTTTGCCTCTGTTTAAACAGGGATATCTATTCAACTTGTTGCTATTGCGACATTTTGCTTCGCTACGCGAAACACTTTGCTTGATTTCAGTGCAACTGCACAAAACGAGATTGGATTTCCTATTCGTGTTGGCAGATTCGTATTTTATCTTGTCCGTCTCATGAAAGGTCAGTACAAGCCTTCATCCACATTATTGTGCAGTGTGCTTTGAGATGTTGTGCTACTTGTATTGGTACTGTTTTAAATAAATGTTGAATTGAAGCTATTGTATTGCTGTCTTTTCCCATTAAGTAGTGAACAAAAATGGGACCAACCCAGACATGATGCTTGTTGCTTTGTTACAACAAACTCTGCAACACCCCCTTTATAAGTAGATGGAAGCACATACTGTTGTTGCGCCCACTCTCCCCTGGAACTGTTTATGCTTTTCGTTAATCTAATGCCGCTGGTAAAATTAAGCAATGCCACTCTCAGAATTAATTAACTACTGAATCTTAGTTCAAAACTGCAACACTTGTTAGGAATGGTACTATCCTGCTTTGTAGTTCTTTCTACATGTTTAACCAAGGTATTGTTAAGATAATGTCTCTGTTAAAATGAATCAGTTGCATTGTTTTAGGAATGGTACTTTTCTGCTTTGTCGTTCTTTATACATGTTGAAATAAGGCATTGTTAAGATAATGTCTCAGTCAATATGAATGAATCACACTGATGGAGAATTGCTACTCTCCTGCTTTGTTTCCCATTAAGATAAAGTAGATCAGTAGATGCTTTTCTTCTAGGAGTACAAGTCATCAACCGTTATTTCTCAGTAATTGTTTCCGTTATACCTATTGTTGCTTATAGGGATATCAAAATTAAAGCTCGGTTTTATTCCGACTTCGATTTTAGTTGAACTGCACAAAAGGAGCCAATGTGTCTAAGGCAAACTGCTGCATTACTGGGTCTAGTTGGTCGTTCCAATTTGCAGAAAGAAGCAGTCACTGTTTGCGCTACATTACAGAAGGAATGACCGAGAAGCTTTACAGAGTATTATTAGACACCGGTGACATGACTAGTCTGCAGAGACCATTGGCAATTTAACAACACGTGGAGTGCCCTGGGCAAAAAGTGCCCAAACAAGTACAAGAAGCTACGATAGGACTCCACGATCATAGGCATTACATATTTTGAATGGGAAAAGCTTGTCAAAGTTTAATCATTGATGTTAGCAAGAAGACGTTAGTTTAATATATTGGAATTGGAAAACCTTGTCAAAATTTGCTCATTGATGTTATCCAGAAGACATGCATTTGATATTTTTGAGTGGGATGCCCTTGCTGTGAGCAGCGTCGAGTGTTTTTTCCTATTCCTGTGTTCAGTTTAGAAGTAAATAGTTACTCTGCTGAGATATTCATGTGTTAAGAGTTTGTTCTGAATATTGTCTATGTAATGCCAGGCCTTGTGTTTGATTGCAAAGTTGATCTTGGAATGTTGTGGCATGCGGCATCACGAGCTGTTCACCGTGCCTCCTGAGAATAATGCTTCGTATTGTTTTGCATGTCGATCTAATGCCAGTGATTTGCTTGTTAAGAAGATCATCCTCTTCTGTTGTTTCCGTGCTTAAGAAGTTCATCGTCTGATGTTTCATTCATAGCCTATACGACAAGTCGGGTAGGTTAGACGTGAAACCATATGATCTTCCGACCAACTCATGATATTAGGCCGTGATTGGATCGTTGTTCTCCAACCAAAACCGCTTGTAAAACTGACGCTTGTAAATTAAAGCAGATGGTCTCGGGCGAAGGCGCTTGGTTGGTCGATTTCGACTAGTAAAATATCGGAAGGACTTCACACACGATAAAAACGCTGAACGACACTTGGACGATTGCTAATCCAGCCATTAGCTGCTGTTTCAGCCTTGCCCATGGATGACATGATACGCACGTCGTGCATGTATCGTCTGGTAATGTCGTCCATATAGCAGTGCTCGTAAAATATACACTGGTCTCTCGAATTACACGCGTAACCCGCCGGTTTTACTTACAGACCTCGGGCCCTCGGTTTCATTACGCCTGTATTTTACGCGTTGTTTCCGATGATGAGTAAATTACACTTGTATGTTAATACAGGTTTGAAATAAACCAGAGCTCCCAAGCGCGGCCTTACCGTTTCATGTCGTCTTAGTTTCTCGAAGGTGCTCATAGGTGTCCGATGATCCTGGCTTCCTGAATGAGCAGCGGGCGCTGTATCAGACCATCCGTAGGGCCCACAAGGCCCTCTCCATTGTCCTTCGAGTTGTTGCGCTAGCCGTGGCGCCGAGCATTGTTAACATCGTCAACGAACATGAGGATTCAGGAGATGACTTTATTTTGACTGGATGACACTAGGGACCCACTAGGGCCATAGCCGTACGTACGCAAGTGCCTCCTTATTATGTACAACTATTTTATTTTTGCTTTCTCCTGGTTTCCTGACATCACGGTTCCACACCATTGTCAACCTATGTAGTCAATATAAACGAGAGAATTGCACAAGGTGCGGCCGACAGCTGGGACCAAGAAGCTCGAGCAGTATTTGTGGTTTTGAGGCGTGAGCACTGCAGAGTTTTTCATGGCGATGATTTCGTTGTTGTTCAGAGGAGAGCAGGGTATTAACTGGGCGGGCTGTGGCCCGTCTAGCCCAGGCCAGATATCCAGCCCAGATACTAATTTTTTCAAGATGAAAATGGCTAGCCCAGCTATACGTCTTTTTGAGGAATACCCAGGCAAGGTCAACTTGTTATTCTCCGCCCCGCTGGGCTGCAAATCTTTCCTAGGAGGGATGCATTAGGCTTAACAGGAAAATGGGCTTTAAAAAATAATAAATGGGATGTAATTATAAAAAATGTGCAGTAACTATAAAAAATGCACCAAACACGAAATTAGTTTATAAAATATTATTTATGGATTTTGAAAATCTTAAATTTTCATTGTTGCGCGCGCAATGTTTCGTTGGATTTTTACGTAATACAAATTTATTTTAATCTGACTAGAAATTTCGGGATAAAAATATTTCGGATCCCATCAAAATGTGGGAAATTTTATTGAATTATGTCTTCAACGGTTGGTTGAAATTATTAATCGTTGTCCTAGATAGAAAATGGGCTGTACTTTTAACAAACTATAAATTGGCTGTTGTAAATTCCATTAGAATTCAAAAATGGGTTGTACATTCTTACAAAATGCAAATGGGCTATAAGTTCTCTGCCACACACTTGTGGGCCTACTAAGTGACGCGTCCCCTAAGAAAATAAGTTGAGGCGTATGCAAGGCTTTGTCAACTTATTATAGTCAACACACGGTTCTAGCAGCAGTGGCCGTTGGATGTCTATCCAACGGATGTCGTGCTTCTTCTTCAATCTCGGATATTCTTAGCTTCGGTCGCCCAAAAAATGATTCCTCCCCCTGACATCTGTGGCGCACCATTTCGGAGGCTGACCTGTGGGCCTACTAAGTTGGAGCGTACCAAGGGCTTTGTCAACTTAGTCAATATAAACGATTCTAGCTTCAGTGACCGTACGATGTCCATCCAACGGCCGTAGTGCTTCTTCAACCTGTGGTCTTCTTGGTCCAGCCGCCCAAAGCAGCGTCGGTCGTGCCGCCTGCTCCTACCTCCCGTGGCCGGCTGTGCTGCCGCGGAGGCCTCACCGCCCCCTACTATTCCCACCGCTGGCCAGGCCCTGCGGCGACGGCAGCCTCACACCGCAGCCGAACGAGTGAACCCTCATACTCCTCTCCGCGTGGGCATCCACTGTCGCGTCTTCACCGGCTCCGCGTCGTCCCCTTCCTAGGCCTCGTCGTCGTCCACCGCCCTGGTGTTCTCGGCGCGGCATGGTCAACGTGGTCAAGGAACGACTTCCATCGGACGTGGACTGTACGTGGAGAGGCTGACAGCTAGGTCCACGGCGGCAGCAAGGAAGTGCCTCCTTATTACGCGGAAAATAATGATTCCTCCACCTGACAGCAGGGACCCACCGGACGGGCCACCGTATTTCGCGAAAAAAACATTTCCCCCCTGACTGCTGGGACCCACCAGCTACATATTCGCACGCAAGGAAGTGCGTCCGGGCAAAAAAAAACGATTCGCCCCCTGACTGCTGGGACCCACCAGCTACATCTTCGCACGCAAGGAAGTGCGTCCGGGCAAAAAAAACAAATGATTCGCCCCCCTGACTGCTGGGACCCACCAGCTACATCTTCGCAGGCAAGGAAGTGCCTGACAGTCGGGACCCACATGGTCGAAGCATACGTAGCGTTGTCATTCTGGTCGCGAACGTGTACGTACATATATATTGGTCGATGGAGAGGTGCGCACGTGTCGTAGTAGAGGCGCGTATGTGTCGTAGTAGAGGCGCGCACGTAGCATGTACACGTACGTACAGCGGCCAGGGTGCGGGAAAGAAAATATGGCCACGTATGTACATACGGGCAGGGTCTCGAACGCCTACTCGCGCATACGTACGGCGAGGGCTCGTGTACATGGCTGGGTCAGAACGGAGAAACAGCGTCGTCGTCGTGTTCATGGGGAGGCACTGGAATGCGTCGTGTTCATGGGGAGGCAACGGAATGCGTCGTGTTCATGGGGAGGGGTGTGGCGTACCGCAAAACGGAGGAAACGGACCTCCTACGGTCGAAACGGGGGTCCTGTTGATCGGGAGGGGTGTGGCGTATCGCAAAACGGACGAAACGGACCTCCTACGGTCGGAACGGGGGTCCTGTTGATCGGGAGGGGTGTGGCGTACCGCAAAACGGACGAAACGGACCTCCTACGGTAGAAACGGGGGTCCTGTTCATCGGGAGGGGTGCGGCATACCGC
>NC_057811.1:55948451-55955260 GCF_018294505.1 Triticum aestivum
TCACTGTTCATCTAATCGATCGGCTTCAGTTAGCAGCAGTAGCGAAGGAATCGCTCGATCGGGTTCAGTTAACAGCCATCGATCGATCGCTCGGGTTCAGTAAAGCCTAGCCTGCAGTGCAATCGCTCGGGTTCAGTTAGAGCCAACGCCTCGCACACACGCGCGTACGTGTACGAGAGAAACGCGCATCGCTCAGCCCCCGACCTCCCACCGTAACCGGGAACTCCCCGAAATTTTCCTCCCCCTCGCTTCTACCACAGTTTTTTCCGTCATGGACGGCCCAAAGAATGTCATGCAGCTGCGTCTCCGGCCCGCCCAGGACGAAAAGCCCATTTTCTGTCATGATTTTTTGTCATAGAAGTAGGAGCCCACCACATATATGATGATACCGGGTTTTGTCACAATTATCGTCATAGAAGTGTCATATGTATGACAGAAAAAAATTCGTTCGGCCCAAAATGTCACGGATGTGTCTTTTTGTTGCAGTGGTGGTCCGATGAATATTGAAGCTCGCGGCGGGTATCGTTATTTTCCGACCTTCACAGATGATTTGAGCAGATATGGGTATATCTACTTGATGAAACATAAGTCCGAAACATTTGAAAAGTTTAAAGAATTTCGGAGTGAAGTGGAAATCATCGTAACAAGAAAATAAAGTTTCTACGATCTGATCGTGGATGAGAATATTTGAGTTACGAGTTTGGTCTTCGTTTGAAACAATGCGAAATAGTTTCCAACTCACGCCACCTGGAACACCACAGCGTAATGGTGTGTCCGAACGTCGTAACCGCACTTTATTATATATGTTGCGATCTATGATGTCTCTTACTGATTTACCGCTATGTTTTTGGGGTTAAGCTTTAGAGACGGCTGCATTCACGTTAAATAGAGCACCATCTAAATCCGTTGAGACGACACCTTATGAACTGTGGTTTGGCAAGAAACTCAAGTTGTCATTTCTTAAAGTTTGGGGCTGCAATGCTGAAAGCACAAGTGCTCCCTGGGTGGTTTTGGTAATTAATGTCAACATATCTCCTGTTGGACTAATGTTTTTATCTAGAATATTTCAGACAAGTTCAACAGAATGGAGTGGCGTGGACAAGAGGATGTGGAACCCCTTCAAGATTCTAAGGACTAAAGATTGGCTCAATCTCAAAAGCTCAAGACTCTACATTTTACTTTTAGTGATCCAAGATCACATTGAGTCCATAGGAAAGCCAATACTATTAAAAGGGGATGAGGTGTTGCTTAATGGCTTGCTTGCTCAAAGTACTTAGTGATATGGTCCAAAGCCCTCAACCACTTTCTCATATCCACATATGTCCCAAACCAAAAGTCAAACTCGGCCCCACCGAATCATTCTATCCGGCGCCACCGAGTTCACTTGACATAGCCACTGCCACAAACCCTAATCAATTTGGTCTCACCGATGGGATCTCGGTCTCACCGAGATGGGCTTGCAAACTCTCTGTTGCCTGTTGCAATAATTTCAGTCTTACCGAGATTTGTAATCGGTCTCACCGAGTTTGCCTGACCAACTCTCTGGTTAGCTTATTACCAAAATCAGTCCCACCGAGTTTGTGTAATCGGTCAAACCGAGATGGGGTTTTACCCTAACCCTAGCACATCGGTCCCACCGAGTTGATCATATCGGTCCCACCGAATATCCTAACATTCACATTTTGAACTAAATCGGTCTGACCGAGTTTCATTATTCGGCCCCACTGAGTTTGGTGATTTATGTGTAACGGTTAGATTTTGTGTGGAGGCTATATATACCCCTCCACCCACTCTTCATTCGTGGAGAGAGCCATCAGAACATGCCTACACTTCCAGCATACATTTTATGAGAGAGAACCACCTACTCATGTGTTGAGGTCAAGATATTCCATTCCAACCACATAAATCTTGATCTCTAGCCTTCTCCAAGTTGCATTCCACTCAAATCATCTTCCCACCAAATCCAAATCTGTGAGAGAGAGTTGAGTGTTGGGGAGACTATCATTTGAAGTACAAGAGCAAGGAGTTCATCATCAACACACCATCTTTTACCTTTTGGAGAGTGGTGTCTCCTAGATTGGTTAGGTTTCACTTGGGAGCCTCTGTCAAGATTGTGGAGTTGAACCAAGGAGTTTGTACGGGCAAGGAGATCGCCTACTTCGTGAAGATCTACCTTAGTGAGGCAAGTCCTTCGTGGGCAATGGCCATGGTGGGATAGACAAGGTTGCTTCTTCATGGACCCTTCGTGCGTGGAGCCCTTCGTGGACTCGCGCAACCGTTACCCTTCGTGGGTTGAAGTCTCCATCAACGTGGATGTACGATAGCACCACCTATCGGAACCACGCCAAAAATCTCCGTGTCTCCAATTGCGTTTGCACACTCCAATCCTATCCCTTTACATTCTCGCAAGTTGCGTGCTTTACTTTCCGCTGCTCATATACTCTCGTCATGCTTGCTTGATATGTATTGTGAATGTTTAAACATGTGCTAAAACTCCACCTCAACTTGAAGAAATTAAAAACTGCCACTTTTCTTGCTAAGAGTCTATTCACCCCCCCCCTCTCTAGACACCTCTTCTCGATCCTTTCAATTGGTATCAGAGCCTTGGTCTCCATTGCTTTGGTTTAAACACCTTTGGAGGAAGATGGATAAGTCTACGTTGGGGGGTCTTAGACATAGAGTGCCTATACTTGATGGAGAGTTCTTTCATGAATGGAAAAATGAGATGCTTGATATTTTCAATGAATATCACTTGAACAAGTACATTACTAGTCCTTGCATTCCCCCTAGTGATCCTCTGCATCCCTCTCCCGATGAGGATCTTGGCATGATTCGCAATCTTATAACTATCAATCCCATCATTAGAGATTGCGTAAAAATTTGATTGCTAGCTTACCTGCTCTTGATTGTGCTTACACCATATGGAGATTTCTGGAGGAACGATTCTCAAATTATTCCTTGAAAAATCTAGATGAGATTCTCCATAAGTCTATTGCCTTGAATAGGATGAGTACTAGTGATCCTAAGTTTGATGATTGCCAGTTTGAGCTTCGGGATCTCATGCGTGCCAAAGGAGATGTTGGAATTGTTAGCAATATCATTTTCGAAGTCATTAGAATCCATAGAGATGAACATTGTTACGGTCATACTTCTAATGAATCACCTTCTCTAGGAAATGATCAACTACAAGATGATGTTGAACATGGATACTATGATGAGGATGATGATAATGACCTTGATGATGCAATGAGACACTTTGGACTTATGGCTAATCTTCGCGGCTACATGGCTGGAGGAAAGGAATGGATCCTTGATAGTGGATGTACCGATCATATGACCGGAGACAAGGATATGTTTCGTGAGCTTGCTGAAAACGACGGCCCTCGGAAGTATGTCACTTTTGGTGATAACTCAAAGGGTAAGGTGGTTGGCCTTGGTAAGGTGGCCATCTCACATGATAGCTCCATACAAAATGTTCTGCTCGTTGAATCTCTTGGCTACAATTTACTTTCCGTATCTAGACTTGCTGACTTTGGTTTCAATGTCCTATTCACTGAAGTAGATTGCCAAGTGTTTCGTAGAGATAATCATAAAATGGTATTTACCGGTATACGTAGAGGTGATCTTTACATTGTTGACCTCACTAAAAAGGCTCAACCTAGAACTTTCTTAATTGCTAAATCTTCGAAAGGCTGGTTGTGGCATAGAAGGTTATAGGTCATGTGGGCATGCGAAATCTTGATAAGCTTATTAAAGGTGAACATATCCTTGGAGTAAAAGATGTTATATTTGACAAGGATAGATTGTGCAGTGCTTTTCAAGCAGGAAAACAGGTTGGAGGAAGTCACCCCGTGAAGAACATCATGATCACGAGAAGACCGCTTGAGCTACTCCATATGGATCTCTTTGGTCCCAATGCCTACAAGAGTCTCACTGGAAACTCATTTGGTCTAGTTATAGTCGATGATTTTTCAGGATTTAGTGGGTGTTCTTTCTTGATGATAAATCGCAGGTCCAAAAGATCTTCAAGAACTTCCCTAGGAAGGCCCAAAATCAATTCAAAGTGAAGATCAAGAAGGTTCGCAGAGACAACGGAACGGAGTTCAAGAACACAAATGTGGATACCTTTCTTGACGAAGAAAGGATTTCACCCGAGTTCTCGGCTACGTACACACCTCAACAAAATGGAGTTGTTGAGAGGAAGAACCGAACTCTTATTGAGATGGCGAGAACGATGCTTGATGAGTACAAGACTCCAAAACACTTTTGGGTGGAAGCGGTTGAGACGGCTTGTCATGCAAAAAATCGCTTGTATCTTCACAAGCTACTAGGCAAGACGGCATACGAGCTCCTCACCGGTAACAAACCCCAAGTTGGATACTTTCGAGTACTCGTCTCAAAGTGCTACATTCTTGATAAGCATCGCCATTCTAAATTTGCTCCTAAATCTCATGAAGGTTTCCTACTTGGTTATGGCTCAAACTCTCACACTTACCGTGTCTACAACAATTTCACCCGAAAGGTTGAGGAGACGGTAGATGTGAAGTTTGATGAATCTAACGGCTCACAAGTAGAGCAATTGCCAATTGATGTAGGAGACAGTGACCCTTCGGAAGCAATCCAAGACTTGTCTATTGGCAAGATTTGTCCAGCGGAGGTGAAGGAGAGTACCTCGTCCGTCCAAGTGGAAGCTTCGACCTCACGGCAAGGTGAACCAAGAGTTGACATGTAGGCATCCACAAGTGGGACACACCAAGATGAAGAAAACGAGGAAGTACACCAAGATGAACCTCGTCAACCTCCTTCTCCACCTCGACAAGAGAACGACAACGTCAACAATGAAAAAGGCCAAGAAGGACAAGATGATGAGGAAGATGTTCCACCCCGACCCAAGAAAAAGCTCTCACGAGTTCAAGCAAGAGTCTCAAGAGACCATCCCGTCGAACAAATCTTCAATGATATTCAAACCGGGAGAATCACTCGCTCTAAAACTCGTTTGGCTAATTTCTGTGAACATTATTCATTCATCTCTAGCATTGAACCTATGAAGGTTGAAGAAGCTTTGGAAGATCCGGATTGGATAAATGCCATGCATCAAGAGCTACACAACTTTGAGAGAAACCAAGTGTGGACATTGATCGAGAAGCCCGACAACAACCACAACATCATCGGTACCAAATGGGTGTTTCGCAACAAGCAAGATGAAGATGGTCAAGTCGTCCGCAACAAAGCACGTCTCATCGCCCAAGGCTACACTCAAGTCGAAGGTATGGACTATGGTGAGACATTAGTCCCCATTGCTAGACTTGAGTCCATCCGCATCTTACTTGCCTATGCTAATCACCACGATATTACCTTGTACCAAATGGACATTAAAAGTGCTTTTCTAAATGGTGAAATTGACGAGGAAGTTTATGTTAAACAACCTCCCAGCTTTGTTAATCCTAAGAAACCCGACCATGTTTACAAACTTCACAAAGCTCTTTATGGTCTTAAACAAGCTCCTAGAGCGTGGTATAAATGCTTGACCAAGTTCCTTATTGAAAAAGGCTTTGAGATTGGAAAAATAGATTCTACTCTTTTTACTAACAGGGTTAATGGTGAATTATTTGTGTGCCAAATTTATGTTGATGATATCATATTTGGTTTGACTAACCCTCATTTTAGTGAAAAGTTTGGGAAGCTAATGTCGAAGAAGTTTGAGATGTCTATGATGAGTAAACTCAAGTTATTTCTTGGTTTGCAAATCAAGCAAACTAAGGAAGGCACCTTTGTTTCTCAAACAAAGTACACCAAGGACTTATTCAAGAAGTTCAACATGCAAGAAAGCAAAGGTATGAAAACGCCCATGCCCACTAGTGGACATCTTGACTTGACCAAGGATGGCAAATCGGTTGACCAAAAGGTTTACCGCTCTATGATTGGTTCATGGTTATATCTATGTGCCTCACGTCCCGATATCATGCAAACTGTGTGCATGTGTGCACGATATCAAGCGGCCCCCAAAGAATGTTATCTTAAGGCTGTGAAAAGGATAGTGAGATACTTAATACATACACCAAATTTTGGCATTTGATATCCTAAGAGGTCTTCTTTTGATCTTGTTGGCTACTCCGATTCGGACTATGCCGGAGACAAGGTTGATAGAAAGTCCACTTCCGGTACTTGTCAATTTCTTGGTAGATCTCTTGTGTCGTGGTCCTCCAAGAAAAAAAACTCGGTATCCTTATCCACCGCCGAAGCGGAATACATTGCCGCCGGTTCATGTTGTGCTCAATTACTTTGGATGACCCAAACTCTTAAAGATTATGGGATCAATGTGAAACATGTTCCATTGCTTTGTGACAATGAGAGTGCTATTAAGATTGCTCACACACTACTGGAATCTGGCATTTTGCCGTCTGCCAACTCTTAGCCGTCTGCGAGCTGACGGCAAGGAGGTTCTTTGCCGTCCGCTTTGAGGAAACGGACGGCAAATAAAGTGTTGATGGCAAAAAGGGTATTTGCCATCAGCTGCTTCTTTGCCATCAGCCAGCTGATGATAAAGAGCTAAAAGGCAGACATCAAAGAGCCAGGTGGGCCCCACAGGGCACGGTGTGGCTAGGTCAGCTTCTTTGCCGTCTGCTAGCGGACGGCAAAGAGGTGACTACTTTGCCGACTGTTAGCAGGCGGCAATGTTCCTCCTTTGCCGTCCGCTAGCGGACGGCAAAGAGGAGACGTGGGCCAACCCTAACGGTCGCCCTCTTTGCCGTCTGCTAGCAGACGGCAAAGAGGGCCCAGTTAACGGGCGGCGCCATCGTCTCCCTCCC